>NW_007730887.1:146418-149002 GCF_000696425.1 Galeopterus variegatus | reverse complement strand
TCCTGTATAGGCTAGAAAGATATAAACCTATAATTCTAATTCTGGTTTCCTTAATATCTAGTGATTTTCATTCTTTCATTTATTTATTCATTCATTCAGCAAAAATATATTGATTTTGTATGATGGGTCAGGTATTCTGTTACAGGCTAGAGGGTCGCCTTTCAAGGAGCATCTGCATGATTTGGCAGGTGGTAGAGGAGAGGGGAAAAAAGGATTGGAAAGGGGGAAAGAAAGTGAAGGGATGTCAGTATTTGGGTCATCACGAAGTATGAGTAGTTGCTTTCCCCAAAGATAAAAATAAAAGTGGAGGGAAGGACGTGCTGCGTAGGTCTGGCCTTGTAGCATCCCTTGTATGGATGAGGTCATACCCACTTGTATGACGGGAGAACATAGGTCCAGACAGGCACTGCTGGCCCACCTAATGAAGGCCATTAAGTCTGCTTCTCTAGTACCATCACATCAGTAAAGTTACATATTGAACGCATTCTGAGGAGACATCTGACTAGCACAGGACCATGGCTCGCGAACTTTACCAATTACTCCGGCATGGCAGGGATCTCGCTGGAGTTCATATATACAAATTCCAAGTCCCAGAGAAGCCTGTCTGGCCCTCTGAATCATCCTTTCCATTTCCTGTTAATATTCTTCTTGCCCCATACTAACGTGGAAACGGGAATACCTACCTCCAAGAACTGAAAGTATGAAGCGTTGTGAAATTCTACTAGGAAGAAGAAAACATCTTTCACACTGAGCACCAAAGTGAGACCAGCTGGTGGACAGTTTTCTTATCCTTTCTCTAAGTCAGCAGTTCCCAACCAGGGGTAATTATGCCCCTGAGGTCATCTGACAATGTCTGGAGACAGTTTGGGTTTCCACAGCTGGGGGATGCTGCTGTCATCTAGCGTGTAGAGGTCAGAGGTGCTGCAGAACACCTTACAATGCACAGAACAGCTGCCCATGATAAAGAAAGGTCAACAGTACTGAGGTTGAGAAGCCTTGCCCTAGAGTATCTGATGAGCCTTTAGTGGGATCGCTGGGCTTTTCCACATCTTCACAGCCATAAACTCACTTATAAAGCCGAGCGAGGGCCACCAAGGCTATTCCACACAGAGATTCACCATGGGACATTGCAGGGGTGGGGGGCAGTGCACACAACAGATTAGGACTCACCAAAGGATCAGTGAGGACACCAGGCCTCCCAGACATCCCCATGGAAAACCTCAGGTTTTTCAGTCATGAGCTAATTACCTCCCTGTCACGTCACAGGAGAACAGGTTGGCAAACCTAGGTACTGAACTAAATAATCTGTGGCGTAATCTAAACATGTAACGGTAATTAAGCCTGACAACTTAATATGTACTGCAACTTAAATGTACAGTAGTAATCTGCAATTAAGTAATCTTTGGTAATAGCACCCTGCCAGCCTGGAAGATTTCAGGTATAACACTGTGTACTATTAGCTACCAAAAATATTGACATTAGTAAAACGTACCCAGGCTATGATCCGACATATTCAAATTAACCGTAGCTGTACAAGGAGACAGAGTTAAGGCAGAAATTCTGTCGCTGTCCTGCTGGCATCAGAAGCCGATATTTATACAGTCACGTCAGCAGATGCGGGTGGGTCTGTACCCACTTAAAACATTTGACTGTAAAAGTCAGAAAATTTGAAGCCCTTTCAATCCAGTTTCCAGGAAAATGGATGTAGAAAGGGGGCTTCAAAGGAGAATTTCCCTGCAGAGGGGTTTCCCCCTGGAAGGAAACTAATCTCAATATTTCATGGAAAATGCCAGTCAAACCTTGTAGATTTTAATAGGACTACAAGGTCAGTACCCTGAGAAGGGCATGTGCTTTGAAGCTGGTGCTGATAGGGTGTTAAACCCCATCCACCCTTCACAAGGCGCATCATCTTGAGCAAGGCGTGTAAACTCTGGGCCGCCGCTTCCTCATGCACAAAGGTGATCTCACCACTTAATCCACAGAGTTAACAGGACAGTTACATAATTCTCATCTCCCTACAGTGTCTACTGCTCATGGCAGCCAGAAGGATCCTTTACAAATATTTATCAGGTGATCTCAGTTCCCTACTTTACATGCTATAATGTTGAGCCTTGGCAATTATAGGAAAGTCACGTAGGATCTTGCAGGCCAGTAGGGAGTTTTCTCCTGCCTCATTCTGTTCCTCCTGGCTCTTCCCACAGTAGGTCACCTGTCCCATTGCCTCTGCCTGGATGGCTTTTTCTCATTCCTCAGGACTCTGTTCCAGTGTCACAGGAGCCGTCCTATGAGCCCTACCTAACGCCCCCTCCCCCGCCTCAGTCTCCAGCCCCTAAATTTTTTTTTTTTTCATATTCATCACTCTCTGAAAATATTTTGTATTTGCAGCATGTGGTAGTTAACGGGCAGGGACTGTTCACCGTCCTAGTATGGAGCAGATACTTTTTAAAGAGCTGCAGAGGGAGGGAAGGAGGGAAGGAAGGAAGGAAGGAAGGGTGTGTAAAGCAGATAAAGCATTTTGCGCACTTTGGAGAATAAAGTCGAATCTCAGTTCCCCCAAGTCTTCCTGCATTATGGAAATCTCAGA
>NW_007730887.1:136362-146241 GCF_000696425.1 Galeopterus variegatus | reverse complement strand
AAATATTTATCAGGTGATCTCAGTTCCCTACTTTACATGCTATAATGTTGAGCCTTGGCAACTATAGGAAAGTCACGTAGGATCTTGCAGGCCAGTAGGGAGTTTTCTCCTGCTTCATTCTGTTCCTCCTGGCTCTTCCCACAGTAGGTCACCTGTCCCATTGCCTCTGCCTGGATGGCTTTTTCTCATTCCTCAAGACTCTGTTCCAGTGTCACAGGAGCCGTCCTTTGAGGCCTACCTAACGCCGCCTCCTCCGCCTCAGTCTCCAGCCCCTAAATTTTGTTTTTTTTTTTTCATATTCATCACTCTCTGAAAATATTTTGTATTTGCAGCATGTGGTAGTTAACTGGGGCAGGGACTGTTCACGGTCCTAGTATGGAGCAGATACTTTTTAAAGAGCTGCAGAGGGAGGGAAGGAGGGAAGGAAGGAAGGAAGAAAGGGTGTGTAAAGCAGATAAAGCATTTTGCGCAGTTTGGAGAATAAAGTCGAATCTCAGTTCCCCCAAGTCTTCCTGCATTATGGAAATCTCAGAGATTTGTTTTAGAAAAAACAGTGTAAGGTATTCAGATACCATCAAGAGTATGATTTATGGGTGAATTAGGATACCTGGCCTCTAGCCATCAAGGTAAACCTTCCTCCTAAATAGCTGTGTGAATCTGGTCAGCTCTCTGGGCTTCCATTTGCTCACCCAAAACTAATGGGCTTTACGAAATTCCTTAGCCCTGCTGGTTCTAACCATAAACCAAATGTGTCGGGCTCCTCTCGTGGAGCTTCAGTTTTTATCCTTCATCCGTGACTCAGAATTTCAGTGGATATCAGAAATACATTCAGCTCTACTCTGCATTAACCACAAGTGGCACTTTTACTGACTATTTCTCGGGGAGATGCAGGAGGTGTTAAATACAGCGGTACACAGCTTTCCTCTAGGGTACATCTCCTTTTGGGTTTCCTCTTCCCGCAGTCTCTGCCTCAGGGGCCAGGCTCCCCGGTCCCCCTCTGACTGTGTCTCAGGTGGCCTTCTGCACTGTTTTGTCTCCATCTGCTCCACACCCACCCCCGCCCTGCCCGTTACCTGGCTCAGGAAACAGGGGACCTTCCATGTATTCCACCTCTTCTGAGGGGCAGGGAACCTGAATCACACATAGACTTTGAACTCGCACAGTATTTTTCCCTGCTGCTCAGCATCCTCACAAAGTTCAAGAAAAGCAGCCAACAGTTTTAAACCTAACTGACAATGAAATAATTGTTTCTTTTTTCTTATTTCTTTTCTTTTTTTAATTTTTATTTATTTATTTTTTTGCACCCTAGTTTTCCGCTTCTCCCTTCTCTTTTACCTTTTTTAGTTTAACTTGGAGGCCAAAACTCTAGTGTCTGCTTCTTTCTGAAATGCTTCATGGTCCCCACATGACAAAACCGTGCTTGGGGCCAGTGCTGTGCATCTGCCTCTTCTGGAGTCGAGGCTCACAGAGGTGACTGAAGTACAGGAGGAAAGTTTGTCTAAAAACTGAGCACAGAGCTCAAGGGCACCAAGTGGCTTCCCAACCCAGTCTTCAGCAAACCCCAAGGCACTCCAGGGAGAGGCAGGCTTGCCAGCCAGTTTTGCTGAGAAGAGAAAGACCGAAGCCCTGCCCCAGCACAGAGACTCTCAGAGAGGCAGACAGCACCAGGAGCCAGAGCTTGCTGCATGGTCTGCAAACACACGCATGGAGCAACACCACCAACTTACTCACACTTTCCTCAAAGGCCAACAAGCAAATTGATGTGGTTTGTGGCACTGCCCGACTGAGCCATTACCCAGCCATGCCACTCTGTGCAAAATAATCATATCTTAGTTATGGTGTCAATGAGCAGCTACCAGGAGAGCTCTGCATTGTTGTAATTCATTTGAAATGCCGTTTAGAAGAAATACACGTTTGTGGCACTGCCCGACTGAGCCATTACCCAGCCATGCCACTCTGTGCAAAATAATCATATCCTAGTTATGGTGTCAATGAGCAGCTACCAGGAGAGCTCTGCATTGTTGTAATTCATTTGAAATGCCGTTTAGAAGAAATACACGTACACACACACACATCACTTCTCAAAAGACACCGAGAAACCCAAATAATTTATTTATATCTAGATATAGAAAAGGACGTGGGATTTGGACAGGAGAGAACTTTGCTAAAATAAAGCACCAAGAGCATGCTGCTCCTCACCCTTGTCCAGCTGCGCAAGCCATTGTGTCTGCACTTCACCATGTCTTTTCTTCTTTGTTGTCTGTGTCTGCAGAGGGGACTTCAAGTTATGCAGGTGGAAAATCAAAATACCGAAGAGTCCCCATCCTCACTGAACTGAGTAAGTTGTATATTGAGGGTAAACTTCAAAGGAAAAATCTTTGTGTCGCATAATTGATGTAAATTGAGTTTCTTTTTAGAATCCACAGTCAGAGGACAGAGGGACCAGGATGGGGCCCAGAGAGATTTGTGTACAGGCTGGAGGTTACCCCTGGCTTTTACCAGCTGGTGACGTCCTTCAGTGGAGCCTGTTCTACCCGGGTGTCAGATGCAGGAATAACACCTGCTCTCTTAATTCTTCCCATTACTGGGAGAGGGCAGGCGTCCTGCCACCAGCTCAGTCTTATTCAGGGGAGGGGACATGGATTTGAAGACTGCTAGAAAGGATCTCCCTGTGCTGACTTACCTACCCGATCACAGGACTGTAGGTCAGACACCTTCCTTCCCTGTGTGTCATGAGGCACACGAGGGCTGAGGCTGGCATGAGGCAGGTGAGGCACATGGGGTGCAGACTTTTGAGGGGGTGCTCACCCTTGGGGACCTTAAATTTTATGTCCCAGCTATACACCTTGCATCATCGTAATCGCAGCCCTGGGTGATGCTCTTCTAAGATGGAAAAACCCCTTGGAGAAATAACAGAACAAACTGCTATCTCTCGCCAACACCTTACAGAAAATGAGCATTACAAAACTTCCCTGGAAGCCAGGGGCTGCGGGAGCAGAAAGCAGGGTAGAGGAAGGCAGGGAAGGGTGTCTATGTACACAGGGGTGGGAAAACTAGGGGACACACAGGGACTTACTACGGACAATAATTGAGTATAAAAGCGGGAAATACCAAAGAAGAGGGGAATGGCGACTTCAACACAGATTGAACCAATTTGGAGATGATCTCCACAGCAGGTGCTGGGAGTGGGACTTGACCTGATTCTGTAGAATAAAGGAATGCTCAATTGGCATTTTATGATTTAGAGAGTTGAAGCCAATGAGACTTATACCAAACTAGAGGAACAGATCTCTTAGTCCTAGAAATGAAGCAGCGGTCCCCTGCTTCAAGAGGCATCAGCAGGTCTCAGCACCATGAGAGCTGGCAGTTGACATGAAGCACATGGAAAGCAGCCTATTCACTCCGGGTCCTGGAGCAGAGGCTCCTTAAACTCAGCTTGCAGACCTCAGATCCCCGGATACTGACTGCTGCATGTAGCCTATGTGTAACCATCTTGAAGCTGTCAGATGCAATTTTATTTATATTTGCTTTTTTCTCCACGAGCAGCCTATTCACTCCGGGTCCTGGAGCAGAGGCTCCTTAAACTCAGCTTGCAGACCTCAGGTCCCGGATACTGACTGCTGCATGTAGCCTACGTGTAACCATCTTGAAGCTGTCAGATGCAATTTTATTTATATTTGCTTTTTTCTCCACTTTTGAACTGTCCTTAACTCCCAAGGTGTGTATACACTAAGTACGTTAATTTGAAGACGACCGTGGGTTAGAGTGGTCGGGAGGAAATCAGCCAGTTTCTCACTGGCTCAGAGGTGCGGCTGGTCATTCTCCAAGGACTTACAGACCTTGCTCAACCACAGACTTTCTGGCACCAGGCAGCCCTTGTCAAATCAGCCTAGCAAGCCACCTGCCAGCTCGCTCAGTTTCTTGTTCTTTGGCCGGCCGGGAACGGGTCACATTGACATGGGAGCTGCAGGCCTGACAGCCAGCACTTTGGTACAGAACGTACGGGGCCTACAGGAAAAAGGCTAAGAAAGCTGAGGTCGCTGGGTTAGGGTGACCCAGCAGGATTCAGACAAAGGCTTGTGGGGTACATTTGTGTGCTGAGGGTAGACGTGCACAGGAGACGTGGGTTGACATTAGTCACACCTTGCTCATCTTTTATAAAAATAATGCTGTTCTCGGGAGAAAACGATTCATTAAATGCACCTGTATGTCACTTTCCCCGAACTTACTAAGGAATAATTTAAGGAATTAGGAAATAATCCAGTCTTAGTAAGAAATACATTCTGAGTTGTATGTTCAGTAGATTCGTTTTGATCTGTAATATCAAGAACTGTAATGTTAAGAACTGTGAAGGGCTTAAGACTATCCTATTTGCAAACCAACAAGTTAACCTGCCACAGCCTCATGATTGTGGGAAGAAGACAAAAGACCTCTGGATCAGAGACAAAAAAAAAACAAAACCTACTTTATTACTCACAGCATTAACAGCAGCCAGCACAGGGTCATTTTTATGCTGGTTGCCCAAGCCCTGTTTCTCACAGGGTGACATGAAGAGGGCCGAGTGACACCCCTACCCACAGTGAATTGCTGTTTAGGAAAGAAACCTGAGCTTAGGAAATGAGAATCTTTTCTAGGTGGCAGCAAGCATGCCTTCTCCTTGCTCTGGTGGGAGACGCCATCTCTACCTTGCAACGCTGCTCTCTATACAAACACTTCCGAAGCAAGAGTCTAGGATGCAAGGTAGCCAGAGCCTCTGCTCTCGCTCCAGACAGTGACCAGTTGTGGTCACTGCAGGGCTCTGAGTTGTAGCCCAGGGCTAGGATAGACATGTTAGTGAGTAATTTGGCTACCGCTGTACTGGCCTCAGTTAGGACGATTCTCTGAGCCCTTGCTACTCCGAGCCTGGTTCCTGCAGCTTCAGCAGCAGCATCTGGAAGCTCACTGGAAACGTGCACTCTCAGTCCCCAGCAATAGGCCCAGTGAGCCAGTGAACCTGCATTGTAACAAGATCCCCAGGGGGTTCACCTGCACATTGAATTGTGAGAGGCACTGCTCTAACTCTTTCTGGACTCTAGAGACCCAAGTAAGTACCAGGTCATCTGTTACACAGAATTGTGAGAAGAGACTATAACTGGGGTGACCAGATGCTCTTATTTATGCCTATTGTCCCAGTGCAGTCATCGAGAGTGCCCCCTTTTGCTCCCCTAAGTGTCCTGGTTTGAAAGATAAATTGTATAAGTGTGACAATCAGGACACTTTCTTGGAGAAACTGGGCCTGGGTTATAAGAATATCCCATTCATAATGAAGGTACCAAGAGGAATACGTGTCTTTAGGGGAGGAAGGTCCTTGGAAAGGAAAACACAGTGTACTGAAGTGTAGGGGCGGATCCCACAGAGACCCCAAAGTAGGCACCGAATCTTCTGATCAAGCGGTCCCCTGGCTCGCCTGTGTGGCAGTTCCTCCATTCTTAAGCCTGACACCCTGCCTTTCCTTCTCACCTCTTTCCCCTGCAGAAAACCCTTACAACATCCACTTTATTGAACCGCTCGGTGGACTGGAAGGGTCCCTCACAGGAACAAACCTGCACCTCAGCACTTCCTTTTCCACAGGCACTGTCTTTTCCGGCAGCTTCTTGGATTCCCTCCTGGCCACGGTAAGTGCAGCTAAGCCGAGGAGCCTCTGAAACCAAGCCCCTTGCAGAGGAGTGAGCGGTTGGGTTAGGGCCGAGTGCACGACCATGCCTCACAAGGCTAAGTTCTCTTTGACTTTCCAAAAAGCTAGTGCACATATACGCTCTTTCCTTTTCTCACAACCACTTGGTGAAGGAAGCGAAGTTTTCACATTTCAGTGTTACAAACTTGGGGTGCTTGTTGCCAGCATACCCGATGCCAGGAGGAATGAGGCCCGGCCTGTCAACTTCACGTGCATCTCAGCGGACCAGGCTTCCTGGCGTCACAGCGCAGGAGATACTGCTTCATCTTTTCACTAAAATCTCCCAGCAGCTCATGTGGAAACTGGCCAGAAAGGGGCCCTGGGGTTGTAAGGAAAAAGCTTTGACCTTTGGTGGTGTGAGTATTGTTCAGAGCTAAGTCAAAGCTCTTCCCATGTTGCCCTCATGGGGTGCATTTTTGACTACATGGTTGTTCTTTCGTTTTCAGCACCTCTTTAGCCACAAGCAGATCCCTTGCATCCATTACAGGATTCCCACAAATAGGATTAATTCATCGCACATATTCCTGTTGAGTCCCCACCCTGTGCAGGGCACCATGCTAGGTGCTGAGGATACAGCAGTGATAAAACAGACAGAAGCCTGCACTCCCGTGAGCTTGCGCTAGTGGAGGAGGTTGACGTAAACGTGGTAGATAAGTAACATATTAGGGATGCCGGTTACAGGGCTAAGGAAATGTGAGACAGGAAATGTACGGTTTAGACAAGGGGTTGCAAGTTTCAATAACGTGGCCAGGAAAGGCTGCCCTGAGAAGGTGGCATGTGAACCAAGCTCTGGAGGAGAGGAGGGCTCACTCCTCTCAGCTCTTATGGGGGAGCAGGCCCAGGGTGTTCACGGAAAGTGAACAAGACCCCAAGATCTGTGCGCAGCCATCTGTGATTGACCACAAGAACTCTTCCAAGGGAAATCCATGTATCCCACCCCCTCACAGATTCCTCCTACCTGGGTTTTCCAAGGGAAGGGGTGCAGAATGGCTGGCCGTCAACATGCAGACGCTGAGATGCGCATGGCTCTGAGCACAGTCTGATGGACTTGCTGCCTCTGGGATTCCACACAGAGGGGCACCACCCCTGAATTGTAGGGGTGCCCCACAGGCGAAGTTTGCACGTTTGGGAGCATGGCTGGGCCACATGCATCCCCCGTCATAGCATCTATGCCATTTGGTGCTGAGGGAATTATGTTACCCTGGGCTCTGTCTCCCTAAGCCAGGGTGGGGATCTCATACACCCCACCGAGCTCTCAGAGAGATCGGATGTCCTCAGTGATAATTTAACATCAAACAGGTCAGTCAACTATAAGGTTCCTAAAGGGAGAAGCTGTGTTCAGCCTTGACTGAGCCGGACAGGAAGTGCTGCAGGGAGTCAGGGCAGGTTGCTTTTCTGAGAAGGTGGCTCCATCAGAGAAAGTGTTGTGTCATTGTCTGCCACTGATACATCAGTCAACTTGCCTGGAGTTAATGACTGGAGTGTCAGGCAAAAGGGGACTTTTGAAGAACCTGACCTGTCTGCAGGTTACATTTTAGATGGGTCCCAGGTCTCTTCAGAGATTCTGAGATGGCAGGCAGTTTCATGGCCTAACTTGAACTTGAGACTTGACTAAACCCCACTGACCTTCACAGACAGGAACAAAGCCGCAGATTCTATTTAGAGTTAGTCAGAAGTCAGGACGGACAGAGGAGGGCTGGGCGAGCAGACATAAGAGCAAACGAACACACAGCATCAGCCAGCATGGTAGACACAAGCTGGTGGCAAGAGCTCTGAGCCAGGTGTTGGCACCCGGGCCCAGGGATGCCTGTCTTGACTCCCACGCGAGCACAACCTCAGCCTTGGGCAAGCAGAGGACTGCTGCTTCCTCCCAGCCCGCCTGCAGACACTGCATGGATGGGCTTCGCTCAGTAGCAGAGGATGGCCTCCTGCTGGAGCTACATAAAATCTCGGGAGTCTTTTCTGGGGCCCCAGTGGTGACGTCGGTAGGAGAGAGAAAAAGCCACATAGTGTAGGTAGGCTGTATTCACGGGAGGTCACAACCCACAGTGGACAGTCAGCTGGCCTTAAGAACTCCTGGTCAGTGCTCAATTTAGGATGGGCACTTGGTCAGCTGAATACGGGGTGGGGACACCCGTGGAGCACTGGGGTGGAAGTTATCCTTTATGTGCAGGGGGCCACCTCAGGCCTTGAGCCTCTGAATCTCCACCTGGGTAGCCTCTGTCCCAGCTCTTGAATCTTTAATGATGCATGGGACAGCAAAACGAACATACTCACTACCATTTAAACAGTGAGCTAAGCTAGACCCTTGACAGTGATCATGAATGCTGCCCACACTGGCTTTCCTTCCCCCGGGGCCTGTACTTCTGGTTCTACTGGCCTTCCCAAGGGTGGTGCTAACTTTCCATCACACCATCCATCAAAGAAAGAGCCCAAGGGTCAGGCCTGAGCCTCCAGTTCCACAGTCTCCTCTCTCCCAGGCACTGTTCAATCTTGGCTGACCTCCTGGTCTTGCCACCTGGTCACATAAAAATAGCCTTAGAACAACTTAAAATATGCATGCATCTCCTTGTTGATGGTGGGGAGGCAAAGACCTCAGTGTCCCCACAGTGTGGGATGGCAGTTCTGAGCCCCAGGGCCATCACCCCTCCAATACGCCTCCGACAACTTAAAATATGCATGCATCTCCTTGTTGATGGTGGGGAGGCAAAGACCTCAGTGTCCCACAGTGTGGGATGGCAGTTCTGAGCCCCAGGGCCATCACCCCTCCAATACGCCTCCATGGCAAATGCGACTGATGACCACAGTTCTCCTACCCCCATCACACCTGCAGACCTCAAGGCAACACAGACCTCAAGGTAACTTATTCTGGTAACTTTTGTTGTTGAGATAATATCAATAATAATAGCAATATCTGTCATAGGAAGAGTAATAACGTCTCTCAAGCTTACCTATGCCAAGGACTTTGCTAAGCGCATCACCTACATTACTTTGATTCTCCTGTCGACCCAATTAGGAAAATATTATTATCCACCTCATTTAACGGATGAAGACACTGAGGCTTAGAGGCATAAATAATCTGCCAAAGGTCACACCATGTACAAATAACGAGTTGGTTTTCAGACCCAGATTTATGTGATTCCAGAGTCAGGCCTCGCTGCCACCGTCCGCTGGCCCTCCAGATCTGCGTCTGTGATTATCAGTATCTTTCCCGTACGGTGGTCTTCAGGTGCTGCCTGAGGAGTCCATCTCTCCGAGTGCTCCTGGGTTGTGGAGGGGACAGCAGGAAAGAAGGAGACGAGGACAGCCACCGTGCCTCTCCCCGGTCAGAGCTACGCTACCTTTGTCTGTGTCATGCTTTAGGCACCTGCATAAGATTTGGTTGGAAGAAAGATTGCTGTTGCTAAGAAGCTTGTGCAAACCACTCCCTAGAGGTTAGACTGAATGACCAGCAGAGAGAATGACATAGCCAGAACCCTGTTCTCTCTGCCGAGACAAGTGTCCCATGTCCACCAGCGTCCTCTGCCTGTGTGAGAGGCAGGACTCAGCTGTTCACCCGAGTCCGCCCTTCCCTCCCCAAGACCGTCTTCCGCGTTTGGCTCTTCTGACCTGCTGCCCAGCTTAACGCCCCAGGAGCTCTGTGCCCTGCGCCGTGTAGTCAGAGGTCATAGTTACACTCAAACCGTCTGTCCCCCTGATGCCGCAGCACACAGGAGGGCGAGGCTAAAACCAGACGCGTCCCCAACAGGCTCCCGCAGGAGGAAGGGCCAACACTTCAGCAGCTTCTGAAACAGGTCCCTGCAACAGCAGCCTCGACTCCAACTGTGGTGGACTATGTTCCCACCTGACGCCGAGCGCCCCCTTCCTTCCCACGTGGGCACGAAAACTTAACAGGCCCACGCTGCTCTCCCTGCCCACGGCCCTAACGAATGCCCAGGAGAAGGGACAGGCCAGTCCCAGAAGGCAGCAGCGCCCACAATAATCCCGTGTGAAGTTGTCACCGCTTAGAAATACTGAGGTTTTGTTTAAATTTTTACGCAATTTTTAAAATTCTATCCCCTGATAGATCTATAATATTTTTTTCTGCATAAAATAATGGGGTTTCCCTCCAAATCTCCTTGCACAGCTGAGATGGGAACAGCTCCTGCCCCTGCTGGAGAAATGTG
>NW_007730887.1:134326-135980 GCF_000696425.1 Galeopterus variegatus | reverse complement strand
CCTCCAAATCTCCTTGCACAGCTGAGATGGGAACAGCTCCTGCCCCTGCTGGAGAAATGTGCCCACCGGTGTAATTCAGATCCACTTTTAATCCTCTATCACTTCAATGCCATAAAAATTAAAATGTGGCCAGTCAGGCCCATGTGCAGGACCCCTTTACAACAAAAGATTTTCAGAGCCTGACATGAACTTAGGGTGCATCTTTCTTTACTTGTAGGGAAATCGAAGCCCACAGAAGTTGCCTGACATTCTGGAGGTCACTCAGCTAGTGAGCTACAGTTTTCCTACCACATAGTCTCACTCTGAATTAGAAGCATTTACCAAAGAATGTTTGACCTGAGGGGTTTTGGGGATTTTCAGAATAAAAAGCAAACAGCTAGGATGTTAGTGTCAAAAGTATTTGGTAATATTCTAGGTTATGACAGAGACCCCAAGCTTCATTGTATCTAAAAGTTAGAAAGAATACTTTGATGTGCAACATTTTCTAACATTGAAAGTCCAAATTCTACTAAATATGATGATATTAGAAACACTGTCCAAGTTTAGAAGTGGAAAATATTTTAAGCACATTTCCACTTGCAGATTTTCTTGAAGGAAGAAAGGAGAAAGAAAAAGAAGTTAAGAAAGAAAGAGAGGTTGAGAAAGGTCAGTACCAGAGAACCTCAGGTAGGGAGAATAGGAGATAAGCTTGCAGAATAAGGGTGACATATAAATCCCATTATTTCCCCAATATAGAATTGTGATCCTTTTGATGTCAAAACTGAAAGAAATGATATATTCAAAAGCTAAGCCTCTCTCAGTGAAATATGTAAAGTACCTGTTTCCCTAAAGCTACTGGCACCAGGATAACCCTGGAATTTACACCTTTTCTTTAATCAGTGGAGAATTATTCTAAAAGTATTATGTTTGATTGCCCTGCACTATGGCCACGCGTTCTTAACCGGATTGTGGCTCGAGCAGGATTTGCATCCTCTGTCCCCGCTGGATGTCAGGGGCCTGATTCCACAAGCACCCTTCCAGGTGGTAGGGGATGGAACAAAGAAGAAACATGAAGTCACCTTTTAATCTGAAAAACATCACAAAAGTTATGTTTTATAATTTTCCTTAAGTCACATAGATCATATTATTTCTTAGGTCATCTTCTCCCAATCACCTCTACATTATACTAGCAATATTTGTTTGATTTGCTAAAAACCACCTGCCGATTGCAATCAATATTCTTACAGCTTTTGAACACCTGCCTGTTCAATGCACTACTGAGGACGTGAATATCAAGTGGACAAGGTCCATCCTCCGAACGAGCACAGAAGGAAGCAATGTTCAGTCTGGTCTGAGGACCACCAGCATCAGAACACCAGGAGTGCTCTTTAAATTCTGGTTCCCACTCCTGCCCATGAACTCTGATCCAGGACTTCCGGGATCCCAGAACTCTGTACACATTAGTATCACCTCAGATGACCCAAACATATATCTCATTCAATTCTGCAAACAATGCTAAAATTATCATGTCAGCTTTACAGAGGATACAACAGTTGCTGAGAAAAAAAATAACGTGCATTGCCCAAAGGCACTCAACTAGCATGGGACTGTTGAAGATTCAAACTCAGGCATGTTTCAAACAAACTATGAAATACAGTAGAATGGATAGAGTGAA
>NW_007730887.1:131587-133828 GCF_000696425.1 Galeopterus variegatus | reverse complement strand
TGCCCATGAACTCTGATCCAGGACTTCCGGGATCCCAGAACTCTGTACACATTAGTATCACTTCAGATGACCCAAACATATATCTCATTCAATTCTGCAAACAATGCTAAAATTATCATGTCAGCTTTACAGATGATACAACAGTTGCTGAGAAAAAAAATAACGTGCATTGCCCAAAGGCACTCAACTAGCATGGGACTGTTGAAGATTCAAACTCAGGCATGTTTCAAACAAACTATGAAATACAGTAGAATGGATAGAGTGAAAGCCGGTGGCTGTGGGACCACAAAGAAAGGAAAACTTCACTCTGATGAGAAGGCCCAGGAAAGTCATAGGTTGCTGAGACATGAAAAGCAGAGGCCGGCGGGGTGAAAGCGTGGCGTGCGCAGCTGCAGACTAGTGTGCCTGGAGGGGCGGTCACGGAGGGCTGGGCCTGGAGAGGTGGCCCTATCAGACCAGGAGGGTTGTGAAGGCCACAGCAAGGAGACTGGGCTGGGCTCTGCAGCAGGTGTACGACACTCCAGGTTTGAGGAGGTCAATGGCATGATCTGAACTGTGTTACTGAAGAATCACTCTGGAAGCACTGTGAGCTATGGATTGCAAATGAGAAGAAAACCAAGGCAGGAAAACTAGGAAGGAGGTCCCTGTAATAATTGAGGCTTCAGAAAGTGAGTCTCCAAATTTGAGAGTAGAAGAAATGAATGACAAAATATCGAAAGCAATAACCATTGAAGTTATTCCTGTTATTTGTTATAAAAACAAACATTGATTTTTCTATATGTAACATAAAAACATACATTCTCAATCCTACTGGAGTAAAAGTCTAATTTAGACACGACAAAGGCTGGGAAATCAAACATAGTATATATTTAATAGCTTTGAGAAAATCCAGTGAGTAATACAGTGCAATGACATGTACATGTATGTTAACACCTAGTCCACAATGAATGTAGTAGGGATCCTGAAAAAGAGAGTTTGTAAACTAGAATTATTCAGATTCAAGCTTGTTTCAAACTAAGAAGTTGGCCCACATTTCCTCCTCTGGTTTCCTTTTGATGCAAAAGACTCTAAAACCCCATTCGTTTAGTTATTCAGTACCTACAACTTCTGAAGGATGTGATAAGAGCTAGGGGAGGTCCAGCTGTTAATAAGACTTAAGCCAATACCTGTCCCCAAGTAGATCGCAATCAAAAGTACCAGTAGATGTATGTCCAGAAGACTGAAGTGCAGACGACAGTGATATTAGCAGTTCCCCAAGGGAAAACCTGTGGGAAGTCTCATACATATGCATGGAGAATGTATATTGGTGACGATGACTGTATCAGTGGCCTGTCAACCCCCTCTGGTCGTCCGTGGCAGAGAGGAGTCCTTGGGGTGAGTATCATGGCCCACTTTCTTCTTCTCCTACAGGGGAAGCCAAAGGAGCAGGCACGGGGTCAGGGTTGTTTTCCCTGCACTTGGCGTAACCTAGCCCCCGACCCAGACTGCCCACTTTTAGCTGTTCTGGGTAATGTTAATGAGGAACACGGCTCTGCACCATCAGGGTCATCTCAAACAGTGCTGCTGCTGAGTCTCCACGTCTGCACACCCCCGCTGCTCACACACTGCTCTTCTGACTCTGCACGCGGCTTGTTCTTGCTTTCCAGGCCTTCTACAATTACCATGTCCTGGAATTACTTCAGATGCTGGTGACAGGAGGGTCAAGTTCTCAGCTGGAACAGCATTTGGATAAGAAGTTCTGTGGGACGGCCGACAGCTGTAGCACATTCTTGTCCGGAAGAACACGGTGTAAGCTGGGGCTTCTGGACTTAAACCAAACCATCCTATCAGACATCAAAGTGAGTCCACTCTTATCATAAGAGAGTTCTCCACCTTCTTACCTCTGTGAGCTTCTGAAAATGATCCAGCTATTTATGTTCATAAATGGCAAATAGCACAGAAATAATCACAATCATAATAACAAAAAATTAATGCAACTTTATATTCATAGAGTATTTTAAAATTCACAGTGCATCTTCATGTTATATTTATTTTTTACAGCAATCCCAGGAGGTAGATAAAGCAGTTGTTATTATCCCCATCTTCTAGATAAATAACCCAAATCTTCAGCAAGCATTGGAGAAGCCTTCTAACTTTGTACCTTGACAGGGATATTCATAATAATTATAACTAATGTCTACGGAGCATTTTCCTTATGCCTATTTAGTTTTTTTCCCACCTAATCTATCTAAGGATTTATAT
>NW_007730887.1:128057-129817 GCF_000696425.1 Galeopterus variegatus | reverse complement strand
TGAGGCCACCTAACAGCCCAACTCATTATATATTTCAGAAACTGAATTTTCCCACCCGTTGCCCGTTGTCGATTCTTAGAGGCTACCCAACCAGCAGTTAGAACAAGCACAACGTGACACGCCACAGCCACCAGAGTCTCTAGAAAGAACTAGAATGCTAGAACAATCGCTGGGATGACAGTCTCAGAGCTCATCACAAGCACAGTCACCTAGCCACTTGACTGCCACTGCAAAGACACTCAGAAGTGGCTTTCGGGTCCTCCGCACTTCTGCCGCATGGGACGGCAAGACTACGTGCCCAGCAGACACGCTTTTCTCTTCTCTCCCCAGCCAAGAGATACCTTTGGACAACTCTTCTGTGGCTCGTTGAATAAATTCGGGATCCTGTGTGTCGGCTTATACCGCATGATAGACGAAGAGAAGTTCAACCCAGAGCACAGAAGGGGAGTATGCCAGTTTGGGAAGTGCCACCCTCCCCAGAACAAGGAAAGAGAAGCCTGGGCTCGGGGTCACAATTGCAAGGAAGGGTGCTGCGGGGAGAGCTGGTGGTGCGGGAATAAGGAAAAATGGGTATGAACAACAAAAACTGTAGTGATGGGGTGCNGGAGGTAGATAAAGCAGTTGTTATTATCCCCATCTTCTAGATAAATAACCCAAATCTTCAGGAAGCATTGGAGAAGCCTTCTAACTTTGTACCTTGACAGGGATATTCATAATAATTATAACTAATGTCTATGGAGCATTTTCCTTATGCCTATTTAGTTTTTTTCCCACCTAATCTATCTAAGGATTTATATAATCGGCATTATTATTGATTCTGTTTAACAGATCGATAAGCTGAGGCCCACAGAAGGAAGGACTTACCCGAGGTACATTGTCACCCAGTGTCACAGCAGGGTCCTTTAAAGCAGTCTGACCTAAGGTCCACCCGTTCTCCCTGTACTTGCAATGTTGAAGAAATCTGATTAAGTCCTCTGAAATCAGGCAGAAGGACTCTGTGTCTGGTCTACACATGTGACTGGGCTAGCCAGTAGAAAATGCTTGAGTTTTCTTCACCCACAGAGCTGGTGAACTGTAGATTATTGCAAGGTTGAAGATAGCAATTGTGCAGATCCCAACAGGGCATCTGGGTATTTGGGAGTAGAGTGGAGCCCAGGAATGAGTAATCTCCTTCTCAGTGCGGTGCCTCTGGGTTGGGTTTTGGTTGACGTGGCATCAGCTGCTGAGTGTTGGGGACGGGCCTTCACAGGGGAACAGCTCTGCTGGCTCAGCAGGCAGCAGCAGCCTGCACTAGGAGCACGCTTTTCCAGGCAGGGTGCCCGGTGTGTCTCAACATATGCTGCCACAAAGGGCAAATCCTGTGTTCTGTGCACTTGAGTTCCACGTGCAAACAACATGGGCCTGGGTTCCTCACCTACAACCGACTCGTGAGTGAGTATAAGCCCAGGAAACTGCCGCTGGCACCTTCCTGTTAGCAGTCGACTGGTCCCCACTCCTCCCTCCTCTCCCCATTTATGTCTTGTCCCCACTTTGTCCCTTATCCTGAGGCATCACAGCACTGGACAGACTGTCCTCTTTTGACCTTGCTGAGCCCATTCACTGCTGCCTCTGAATCCGCTGTGCTACTGCCGAAGAGCAAGGTCAAGAGAAGTGCTTGGGACA
The DNA here is from genome assembly GCF_000696425.1 of Galeopterus variegatus. Lineage (NCBI taxonomy): Eukaryota > Metazoa > Chordata > Mammalia > Dermoptera > Cynocephalidae > Galeopterus > Galeopterus variegatus. The sequence continues at coordinate 128,155 of NW_007730887.1, read as the reverse complement.
GTGATCTGTTTCATTGTTGAACAAGAAGGTGACCCTCTGAGGCCACCTAACAGCCCAACTCATTATATATTTCAGAAACTGAATTTTCCCACCCGTTG
>NW_007730887.1:125371-126759 GCF_000696425.1 Galeopterus variegatus | reverse complement strand
CAATTGCAAGGAAGGGTGCTGCGGGGAGAGCTGGTGGTGCGGGAATAAGGAAAAATGGGTATGAACAACAAAAACTGTAGTGATGGGGTGCAATGAATACCAGCCATGTGAGGAGAATAGTCTCTGCCCCCAGGGAAAATTGAAACGCAGACCTAGACTCTAAGTCAGGGTTCTTTTGTAACTCACCCGTCATCCGTGTCTATGCAGCTTTCTTAAGCTGAAAGCCACTGTCCACATTGGAAAGAGTGACTTGTTTTCTGTTGGACTCTGGTAAGTATTTATTGAGCCGCTGTGCTTTGTACACTTATATCATGGGAGAGATGTTCATATTCCAATTGAAGGAAGGATGATTTTGACAGCAGTGGGGAAGACAGAGGAAAGGCGTGTGGAGGCTGGGGAAGAAGAGAGAGGAGGCGGTGTAGACACAGCATGCTCACGTGAGTCCAAACCCAGATGGGGAATGGACAGGATTCAGCAGAGAAGGAGAAATGAAAAATAACCGAGTGGAAATAGAGCGAGGGACCCGTTCCAGGAGAAAGGAGGAAGCCAAACTACTCAAAGTGGAACGGTCTTGAATAGAAGACAAAAACCTTTCCCTGCCCGTAGGAGAAGTGGAGAGAAAGGGTGGGTGCCAAGGCGGGTGTAGGCTGAGGCGAGGGGTGTGCCGCGGGGGTCTCCTGAGCACGGGGGCTGCTCAGCACACAGCCCTGCTCAGGGAAGATGGCAGAAACCCTGCAGGGAGCTGAGAAAGAGGTAAGAGCTCGGCGTGGTCTACTTAGTTCACCTTGGTCTAGCTCAGAACTGCTGAGAGGAGCGGGAGAGGGGCCCACGGTGGCCTTTTGAAGCAATGCGGGACGGTAACGTGAGGACACAGGCCGGGAAGCCTAACGAAGCGTCGGGTAGAAGCTCTCCCAGTAAGGGGATGAGAGAGAAGGAACGATGGGACGTCGCTGTCTGAGAACGACTGATCGAAGCTCAAGATCTCAGAGGTGGGACAGTCTTAGGGAATTACAGTGTCCAGGCCAAGCAAGGCCAGGAAGGTGGTTCGGAGATAAACAGAATGAGGTAGTGGAAGTCATGGAAGTGCGTCTGCATGGTGCACTTGTGACCCACGTAAACTCCGCAGCACGTGAGATGGCAGTGGCACTGGGGCTGGAAAGAAAGTGCATCCCAAGTGCCAAAGGCCAAAAGAAACAGGGCGGTCTGGAGGTGACACTGCTGCCTCGGAAGAGGGCGATGCGGCTTTGCAGCACTGGCCACTGCACAGTGTGTGGAAGCAGGAATGATGCCAGTAGGCGCGCTCTCTGTCTCCCTCTCTCTCTCTCTCTCCCTATCTCTCTCTCTAGCTCTATCTCTCTCTGTCTCTCTCTCTGTCTCTCTGTCTCTCT
>NW_007730887.1:109552-124371 GCF_000696425.1 Galeopterus variegatus | reverse complement strand
AGGGAAGATGGCAGAAACCCTGCAGGGAGCTGAGAAAGAGGTAAGAGCTCGGCGTGGTCTACTGAGTTCACCTTAGTCTAGCTCAGAACTGCTGAGAGGAGCGGGAGAGGGGCCCACGGTGGCCTTTTGAAGCAATGCGGGACGGTAACGTGAGGACACAGGCCGGGAAGCCTAACGAAGCGTCGGGTAGAAGCTCTCCCAGTAAGGGGATGAGAGAGAAGGAACGATGGGACGTCGCTGTCTGAGAACGACTGATCGAAGCTCAAGATCTCAGAGGTGGGACAGTCTTAGGGAATTACAGTGTCCAGGCCAAGCAAGGCCAGGAAGGTGGTTCGGAGATAAACAGAATGAGGTAGTGGAAGTCATGGAAGTGCGTCTGCATGGTGCACTTGTGACCCACGTAAACTCCGCAGCACGTGAGATGGCAGTGGCACTGGGGCTGGAAAGAAGGTGCATCCCAAGTGCCAAAGGCCAAAAGAAACAGGGCGGTCTGGAGGTGACACTGCTGCCTCGGAAGAGGGCGACGCGGCTTTGCAGCACTGGCCACTGCACGGTGTGTGGAAGCAGGAATGATGCCAGTAGGCGTGCTGGCTCGTGCTCTCTCTCTCTCTCTCTCCCTATCTCTCCGCCTAGCTCTATCTCTCTCTGTCTCTCTGTCTCTCTCTGTCTCTCTCTCCCTATCTCTCTCTCTAGCTCTATCTCTCTCTGTCTCTCTCTCTGTCTCTCTGTCTCTCTGTCTCTCTCTCTCCCTCCCTCTCTTTCTCTCTCTGTCTCTCTCTGTGTCTCTCTCTTTCTATCCCTCCCTCTCTCTCTCTCTAGCTCTTTGTCTGTCATCCTCTCTCCCTCTCTATCTCTCTCTCTCTCTGTCTCTCTCTGTCTCTCTGTCCCTCTCTCTGCCTCTCTGTCCCTCTCTCTCTCTGTCTCTCTGTCTTTCTCTGTCTCTCTCTCTCTTTCTCTCTGTCTCTCTCTGTCTCTCTGTCTCTCTCTTTCGGTCTCTCTCTCTGTCTCTTTCTCTCTCTCTGTCTCTCTCTGTCTCTCTCTCTCTCTTTCTCTCTCTGTCTCTCTCTCTCTCTGTCTCTCTCTTTCTGTCTCTCTCTTTATCTCTCTCTCTGTCTCTCTCTGTTTCTCTCTAGCTCTCTCTCTCTCACCTCTCTCCCTCTCTATCTCTCTATCTCCCTCTCTCTGCCTGAACTCCATCTCCCCCACCCCAACACCTCTGGAAAACCTTGGAACATGGTATTTGGGAGAATATACAGCTTATGCTTGAGAGGACCTCAGGGAGGAAATGATATTTCAATTTCAAAGGGAATATGTGATTATTATTAATTATTAATATGTAATTATTATTAATATGTGAAGTTCTTATTTGGAATAGAATAGTACCACACAGAACTCAGTGGGAAGGATAGGGGTAGAATCTTCGGTTAGAAAGTTCAGTGCAGCACTGAGGTCTGTGTTCAGAAAGGAAGAGGTCATCTGGGGTGACAGTGAAGAAACGCGGAGCAAAGCCCCGCAAGGCCGTCCCGCCCTGCATGCCGACGCGCGCACTAGGGTGTGAGGTCACGCAGCTCACATTTCTTGAGGGTTTGATGCGTACCTGGCGTTGTGTTAAGGCGTCCTGCTTCCCTAGTGCAGCTCCAGGCCGGGAGTGTTCTTGAAAGATCCACTAACATTTACTATTTGCATAGCAGTCAGGGTTTCAAGGAGAACACTTTTTTTTTTTTCTTTTTTTTGAATGCTTTTCTTCATTGGCCAGGCTCCGTCCGTGTGAGCGTTGGTCGCATAAGCCTCAGGCTAGCATAGACCTGACGAGGACGGGACTACCTGAAACACACAGAGTCTTCTGATTTGACAAAGCTGGGCCAAGTGCTCCGCATCGTGCCGTTTGAATTCATTAGTGTGGTGTGAATTCATTCATTTGAATTCATTAGTGTGGTGTGAATTAAGAGCAGATAAACCTGGAGTCAGAAAGACCATTAGGGATCAACCAGTCCCAACCATGGTCTTATACTCTCTCTCATTAAAATGATGACAACAGCAAGGCCCGGAGAAGGAAAATGCCGTGCCCTGGGCCAGGGGTGGCGGGTTTCAGAGGCGGGGATGAAAGCCAACCCCTAATTCCTGTGCCAGGACCTCCTCTATTGCACTGGGCTGGAGATATTCACTGTTAGTCAGAACCAATGAAGCCAAGCAAAGCAAACCCTTTTCCTCTTTGGGCCCAGCACAATGACTTCTTTACCTTGCCCGTTGCCCGTGGCCCCGCTGCCCCGCTGCAGAGGCTCAGAACTCTTCTCTGGCTCTCTCACAGGTTCGTGATCACCCGGCCAGCCAACGAGTGCAAGCTGCTGCCCTCGGATCTCGTGTTTTGTGCCATCCCCTTCAGGACTGTTTGTTACAAAAGGGGTGAAGTTCCTCCATCCAAAGCTCCCTATGAAATTATAAATACAGTGCCACTGACGCCAGAGACACAGGCGGACGTAAGCCGTCCACCCACAGTTGGCCCAATTAACGAGAGCATACCACAGGCACCGTGCTTACCAGACCAACGACTGCCACCTTCCTTTCTGATCTGAGCCAACAACGCTGAGTCAGAGTGGCCCCATCAATGTCAAAACATCCCAGACACATCTAAATAAAAATGTGGAAGAAAATGGAAAGGAAAACTTAAAGGAAATGACAGAGGAGGATGCCTCTGCGTATTCAAAGCTGAACTAGACCTGTCAACGTGCTCCGCAGGCTCTGGCTGCTTACAGGCGGCATCTCCAAAGACGTGACTTTGAACAAGACAAACAGAAATGGAAGCATATAATCTGTGTGCCCATTGCTTAGTGACTGAACAGCAGCCCCACACTGTTTTGGAAGAGACAAAAGTCTAAGCTAATCCCACTGGATCTGGTGTGATAAATATGTGATAAATGCCTCTGTAAGGAGAGTTCAATTGCTGTTTCCCTTGAGCAGAAAATGTGTTACTTTGAGCTGCATTAAAGAAGCCCTCCAGTACCTGCTGGACTCTCCAGTCGGGGGATATAAGTAGTTAAGATAAAAATGAGAAGGACTTAGACACAGGAGACAAGAAGTAAAGAGCCGCCCAAATCAAGAATCTTTTTTTTTTTTTATGCCAGAACAGGCAAATAATAAACTAGCATGTATTTCCCACAATTTTTTCCCCCTTATGCTTGTATCTTATTTCATCTCTTTCTGTAGGAGGTGAGGAAGACCAGACTGGGAGTTGCTGGCTGGAAATAGAAATCAATTTGTCTATAACTAAGACCTAGGTACATGGGCGGCATATAGTAGATGTTTAACAAAAATGAATATTAGAGTATCCTGGGATTGGGGTACCTGGGTAAAGTGAGGTAGACTGAAATATGTAACCTTCCAAATTCTCTAATTCAGAAATGGAGTCATCATTGCATAAAAGGTAGAAAACATTTCCCCATATTACATGCTTCAAAATAAACCAACCCACTGCCCTGTAAACCTCATCTTCAATTAAGTCATTTCACTCTGTTAAAATAGTAAACAAAAGTTTGCCACATATGGAAACTATCCACCCCCAGCTGGTGGTCTTACAATGATGAGCTTTGTAAGCAAAGCCTTCTTGCATTATAGATACAACAGAGATAGAAGGGGAGAGCAAAGAAAATAATAAGCCTTACTTCTCATAAATTGTTTTACAAAATGTTTACGATGTCCTTGACATTTTTAATATCTATGCTGATTTGATATTATTAGCCCTGTTTACAAAGGAAGAAACTGTGTCACAGATAGTGTCACCATATAAAATAAAGCACATCCAGTTAAATTTGAATTTCAGATAAACAACAAAGGAAGAAACTGTGTCACAGATAGTGTAACCATGTAAAATAAAGCACATCCAGTTAAATTTGAATTTCAGATAAACAACAAATACATTTTTAGCATCAGTATGTCCAAATTATTGCACTTAGCTCGTAAGTGATTGAACCAACATTCAAACCTGGTTTATTTGACTCTAATACTTATAGGCATTATACCATCAAACATACAAATAAAACAAATGAAACAAACGAAAAGAAAAACAAACAAAAAATCCATCCACAGGAAATACAATTTTGCATTAGTTAAGATTTGGTCGTAATGAAATCAACTCAGTGTACATGGAAAATGAAGTAATTGTAAGGAAAGCTGGCAGGAAACAAGGAAATCCTTTTTTTTTTTTTTTTCCTCTTGAAGCTTACCTAAGTCTTCTTCATCTTTCTACCTTTTCACAAACTGACTTTTCTTTGATTTTCCATATACGTGGCAAGGTAAATCTTCTTGCAATTCCAAATTTATAGATGGAGTTATAGGCACATCAAAGCTTTAACTGACTGTCTCTGAATCTCAAATCCCAATCCAAAAGGTATGTGATGGGCTCCACTCTCACGCTCCATTCCAATTATCTCTGGATGGAGGACTGTTCTCAGGGAACGGAGGACAGTCACGGCCTGGGGAGACGTGGCACCAAAGTCTACTACATAGACAGTATCATTCCCTTTTCCCTATTCCCCTGGCCACATTGTACACATAGCAGGTGTAGTAGAAACAAAATATTACTTAAAAAAGAAATTACGAATTAGTCCTGTGGATGTTCGAAATCCACAAATCCACTATTATACACATATTGACCAATCTGTTTAGCATCTCAACCTCAGCTCACCACAAATGATCTTATTTTCAACAGAGTAGAGCAATTTAAATGAGAAATACTTTATTTCCCATTATTTTAGAGGAATGGGTACCAGGAGTCTGGTTAAAAACATATTAAGGTATATGCAACTATTGCCAACATGTGAGCATTCACATCACCTGTCTTGATAAATAAAATTGCCAGAATATGTCTAAATTTATGTGCCAAGTGATTCCATAACTCCAGAACCAAACCTTTCACCTATAAATAGCAACATTTTAATACAAGTCATAGCACTAGATTATTTGACAATGTGGTGGATATTTAATTCATGATAATTGTTCAGTACGTATTGATAGAAGAGCTGACATGAAGACAAAGGAAAACTTGTGAGGAACTTACAGTTCACAAACAATATGTGAGCCAGAAATTTTAAAAATTTTTTGAGACTTTGACACTTTCAGAATTAGATGAAAGTTACAGACTCCCTCCCTAGAAAAATGTATATATGCATATATTCCACAAAACTGATCTTTTCTCAGTTCATGTCACTGTTTTTAGAAGGAGAAAGTTAAACTAGGAAATTTTGAACATTACTTCCTTCTTCATGTATTTAATACATTGATTTCCTACCTGCTATGTATCAGGCACTGTGCTCGATGCTGAGGATTGAGCAGTGATAAAGGCAAAGTCACTTCTCCATGGGACATACACTCTAGTTGCAGGAAGCAGAAAACAAGAAAGCAAGCCAGTGTGGTCAGAGCATAGTTAATACACCAGAGAGAAAGTTTTACGAGGTGAGACTGGAAAAAGAGGCAGGATCTAGTTAAGAATGACTCTGCAGACTGCAGAAAACAAATTACTTTTGGATCCAAGTGCAATGAGAAGCTCTGTAACAATTTTAAATAATGAAGTGAGTGATATGATTTATATTTTCAAAGATCTCTCTTATACTTATGATTTCAGCAGTATGACTAACTGAATTCAAATATATTTTCTCCTTGCTGCAAACACTCAGAAATGCCAGGTAAACTATAACAAAAGAATTTTTAAATATACAGCAGTTCTTTGCAAAAATGGAAATTCCCAGCCAGAAGCAAAATGGAAGTCATAGTCAGATAGGGTGTCTGTAGGAGACATAGGACTATTATGACTGTTTAGTCAGTGGCTGGGATTATGATGTCATGGGGAGCCATAAGATGTAGATGAGAAAAGAGACCCAATTTTGCCATCACCTGGGAAGCACCAGCCCATCTGTGAAAGAGGCAATGGACAGACTCCTTTTACTGGCCCAGGAAAGAAGCAAACCAATTTATCTTTGTTTAGGGATCTGGGCATGAACAACACCCGTCAGGAGAAATTGAAGCCCCAAGCTCAAATCTTGTGCACATGTAGTAACAAAATTTATACTATGTGTGGTAGAAATCTGAAACTGAGAAAATAGTGGGAAAAAATCTGGTACCAGACCAGTAACACACTTCAGGTGACTGGTAGAAAGAAAGAAATAATCCTTTGCATGAAAGACTGTACAATTCAGGGCACACAGGACTACCAGGAAAAAAAGAAAAGTGAATTCAAAATGTTTAAAAAATGGACAATAGGCTCACAATAAAAAACATTAGAAGTGACAAAAAGAAATTATCCTTATAAGTGAGAGGTGGGAGACAAATAGAGTTAACATGACCCCAGATCTTGGATTTTAGAACAATCTGGAGACCATAAAATTGATATGTTTAACATGATGAAATGGTTAAAGAAATATATGATTAGAAGTCACAGTGAAAGGAGAGGACACTGAAAAAATGAACAGGCAGATTTGAAAAAGAATCAAAGCTTTCAGAAATAGTTAATTAAATTCAAAACGCATTGTGTGAGTTAAGCAATAAAACATATAGATAAATCTGAAGAATTTATCTAAAATGCAGAAATAAACAAATGGAAGATATAAAAGAAAAGTTAAGAGACATGGAAGCAAGAGTGAAAAACGCAGAGTACAAATACCCCAATTTCCATAATGGGAGAGAATGAAGAAGGGAAAAAATGCCTTAAAGTTTTCAGAATTGACAAAAGACAAGAATTCCAAGATTTAAGAAGCCCGATGAGTCATCAGAAGGAAAATTAAATTTACATGCAGACATATCCCTATGTATACCTAGACGGAAAAGCAGATTTCCTACAAAGTAGTTACCACTGACAAACTGAGAGGAAAAAATAATATACAATGGATCAGTAAATCCAAAATGCTGAGGGAAAAGTAACAGAAGACTGAACGTTGCACATACTGTACTACCTAAATTACCATTCAAGAGGGGAGGGCAAAAAATGAAGACAGCTTTAGAAGACTGAGAACACATTACGTAGAGACCTTTACTGAAAGAACTAATGAAGGACATACTTCAGTAGGAAGAGAATTACCCCAAAAGATGGAAAAATACATAAGAAACAATGATAAAAAAATTGAAAATTATTGTAAATAGATATTAATTGTAAATCTAATAGTAAAAGTAATAATTTGGGAAGGATTCAAAATAAGTTAGAACTCACATATTAAAAAGAAATAATAAGAATATGAAACAGGTCTGATCAAGTAAAATTATTCTAAGATTGTAGCATTGTTCTGGAAAAGAGCAGAGATAATGATTAATTTTAGCATTTGTTAAATCTAGGATATATGCAAAAACTTTAGAGAATAAACTCTAAAGGAAAAGGTCTTCAAAATCTGCTGAGAGAAGCTAATCAGTAAAAGGACATAGAAATGGAATTTGAAAATGTTGACTCAATCTGTGAGAATCCAGGATTTTTTTAAAAAAGCAAATTAAAAGAATAATATATTAAAAAAACAAATTAAAAGGCAGTAATAAATGTGAACATATGACATTAAATAAATGTAAATGGATCAACCTTGTTAGGTAAAGCATAGAGATTTTCAGGTTGCATTTACAAAACAATTTTATGCTGTTTATAGCAGAAAACATAATGATTCAGAAAATGTAAAACTGAAAGGAATTATATATACTAGAAAAATATGGACCAAGAGAAGTAGCAATATTAATATCATAAAGTACACTTTACAGAAAAAATTATTTCTAAGGAAAATAAGTTCATTTTGTAATCATAATACTAATCTTCAACTATCAAACAGTATAACAATTCTAAACTTTTATGCACACAACATGGTCTTAAAACATATAAAACAAAAACTGACAAAATTACAAAGAGAAATCAAGCAATCCACAATCACAGGGAAGAATTTTAACACACATCTCAGGAATTAATAAATCAAGCAGAAAAAAATTAGTGCTTAACACAGAATAGCATGAACTACACAGTTAACTAGGCTGATGTAATGGACGGAGGTGATATAGATACAGATGTAGATATAGATACTGATACAGGTATAAATATAGATATAGATGTAGATATAGATACAGATAAATCACTAATCCAGCAAGTAGCAAACGCACATTCCTTTTCAGCACCCATATTGTATGTTTTAATTTCCAGTGCAGTCCTCATCAAAGCCAGTCTCTGTGAATCAATGATACAATACCAACCACATTGCAATAAAATTAAAAAATGGTAACAAATTCTCAGATGTCAAAAAGCAAAACTTACCAACATATTTCAAAATAAACAACTATAAAAACTAAATCAACCTTATGGGTCAAATTTAAAACCTTATATGGATATTACAAACTTTTGAGATATAAATGATAATGAAAAGATTACATATTAAAATTTGTGGTATATTTCTTCAACAAATTGTGTTGGGAAAACTGTATATCCACATGCAAAAGAATGAAGTTTGATCCGTATTTTATACCATGTTCGAAAATTAACTCAAAATGGCACAGGCAACAGAAGCAGAAATAGACAAATGGGACTACATTAAACTTAAAGGCTTCTGCACAGTAAAGGAAACAATCAACAGAGTGAAAAGGAAACCTACAGAATAGAAGACAATGTTTTTGGAAATCATACATATATCCAGAATATATAAAGAATTCCCACAATTCAACAGCAAAAAACCCAAATAATCCAATTTTAAAATGGGCAAAAAATGACTTAAATATATACCTCTCAAAAAAATGTACACAAATGTCTAATAAGCATATGAAAAAATACTCAACTAATCATCAGGGAAATGCAAATTAAAACCATGAGATATCACCTATACCCATTAGAATGACCACTACCAAAAAAACCACATAAAACAGAAAACGACAAGCATTGACAAGGAAGTGGAGGATTTGAAACCCTTGTGCACTGTTGGGGGTAATGTAAAATAGTGTAGCCACTATGGAAAACAGTGCTGAGGTTCCTCAAAAAATTAGAAATAGAATTACCATGTAACGCAGTAATTCCACTTTGGAGTATGTATTCAAATACAAAGTGAAAATAGGATCTCAAAGAGATATCTTTGCACCCACGTTTACTGCAGCATTATTCACAACAGCCAAGAGGTGGGAGCAACCTAAATGTCCATCAGCAGGTAAACTGATAAAGAAAATGTAATAAAGACATATAATAAATTTTTTTTCAGCCTTAATGAGGAAGAAAATGTCATATGCTACAATATAGATGAACCTTAAGGACATTATCCTAAGTGAAATAAGCCAGCTACAAAAAGGCAAATACTGCATGATTTCACTTACATAAGGTATCTAAAGTTGTCAGACTCTTAGGAACAGAGAGAATGGTTGCGTCAGGGGCTGCGGGGTGGGTAAGGGGAGTTGTTCAGTGGATACAGAGTTTTAGTTTTGCAAGATAAAAAGTTCTCCTGAGATCTGTTGTGCAACAATGTGCATACAGTTAACACTAGTTTACTGTACACTTAAAAATGGTTAAGATGGTAAATTTTATGTGTTTTTGACCACAACAAAAAAATTGCAGTAACATACAAATCAGTAGAAAGGAGTGAGTTCATAGTCTTACATGCAAATGTGGAAATAGATGAAAGATTGAAAAAAATTAATGAGCTAACTGATCAATTTAGTAAATTAGAGAAAGAACAGTAGAATAAACTAACATAAATCTAAAGGGATTTTGCATCACTCTTCATATTTCCCAACGTACTTGGCTGGAACAAGAAATCAGAACACAAATCAGGAATCTGCCTTACTCAATAGCTAACTATTTGTTACTTTGAGTAATAGCCGGAATGTCCTCTATCAAATGGATTGTTTTGTTCAGGTGGCTGAAAGAAATGCTGGAGCGACACTGGAACAGAACTGAGGAATAGGACAACTAGGTTAAGATGAAGAAGCTGGAGGCAAGATGTGAAAAGCTCTCTGAGATCTGCTGTTCAAAATGCTACGTTATCCGTCCAAGACATACTGAATCAGAATCTGTATTTTCACAAGATCTATGAGTGATTCATACATTAAAGTTTGAGAGGCAGGACTTTCAAGGAATATACATAAATACACACACACACGAGTATTTATGTATGTGTGTATGTGATATACATGTCATGTGTGTGGCATGTATATGTCATATATACACACATACATATAGGTACATAAACACATAGGTATACATATATACACACACACACACAGATTCTGAAAAGTTAAAATGATCTGGAGGTTTGGTTTTAATGAGAACTACCTCCCCCAACATTTTGCTATTTAGCATGTTAACTTCTATTTAAGACCTAGGGTACATTCCAAACACTTCTCATTAATTACAGAATTCTCAAGATGAGTACCTTCAAACTGTAAAGGAGTTAAGGGAGGTGGGAGAGCAGAGAAACTGGTGTATGTATTTCTGGAGGAACAATAACCTGCCATTCAAAACTGGAGTTGTTTCTTCCAGGCCAAAGAAACAAAAAGTCATCTTAGTTCACTTGCTGATTTGCACGCGCAGGGAGTTCTGGGAAGTGAGAAGAAAGGAGGCAGGGGACGAAAAAAGGGCTGCTGGGGACAGGCAGCAGAGAGGGAGACAAGGCCCTAACACTAATTAGGTCTGAAAGACTGCAGGAGGAGTCCAGCTACTGCGTGCTGAGAAGAAAGGAACCCGAGCAGCTCATGCTAAGTTCAGACTAAACTAACTGCGAGTCCCCTGGGGACGTCACAAGGTAAACCTGATCGTCTCTGTCATTTACAATCATTATCAGGCAGGCCGCTTCTGTAATTTTACTGCGGAGCCAATTAACAGATCCCTGAAGCTGGGGGAAGTGTTTTCGCAGAGGAACAGAAAGGCAGCTTCTGTGCTGCTGTCTTCTGACTGCTGCGTCTTCTGAAGGCGGGAGAGGCATGACTTCATACAACACTGTGCCTGCTCAGGTCGGGAGAACAGTTGAAGTCAGTCTTTCCTCTGCCTTAATTTACTCTTCTCTCTAGCAACCTAAATTAGCCTCCAGATAACCCAGCAAGGTGTGTTCTTCTTTTCTGAGCTAAGAGAGATGCTGACCAGCTCTCCTACCCTTCCCTGCCTTCAGGAAACAGTCTTTGCAGCAGTCCCCCTTGCAGGGGAGCAGGAGAAGGCCACCCCTCTCGCACTTCCTGTTCACCCTCTGAGTTCCCTCCTTCCGTCCTTTCTCTTGCCTTCCCGCAGCCATCAAAGTTTGTAACCAGTCGTCTACAATCACTACTTTATTTCCACATCTCCAAGTCACTACTGAAAGCTCCCCAAATGGCTGTAAAACCCCATTCATTATTCTACTAAAAATGCTTTTTCTAAGATCATCAGTTACATTTAGGTCACTCGGTAGAACACAATAGTTAGTTCCAGCCTGACCTGAAGCCTTAGCAGGATTCCCCACAGCTGCTGTCCCTCCGTCCTGAGACACTGTCTTCCCCTAACTTCTGCGACGCTCTGCTCTTCCTGGTTTTCCTTTCACTTTTTCGACCGTGCATTCTTACACTCCATTTCGCTTTCCTTTTCCACAATGCAATTAGGTGTTATCAAAGCGTCATAATAGACCCTCTTTTCTTTTTTTTATTCAAGGGATCACTTAGTAATTCAGATAATTAAGGAGACTTGGAGAACAAATAACTGAAAAGAAAAGGGCAGGTGTTACTTGTCTCTAGCCATTATAGTCATACAAGAATGTGGGCCCGGTATTGCCAGACTTTTATTTTTTAAGAGAAATTAGGAATTCTGTTTTTCACATAAGGACATTATACTTTTAAATTTGTGTTTATAACTGTGATAGAGTAGCTATAGGAGACCAACTTTCATTCCAAGAAAAAAAATTTTTAACTGGATAGAAATTTTTAAAACTATCTGTTTAAAGCAGTCGGAGAACAACAAAGTCAGTAAGAACTCAAAAGGCTTAGATTCAAGAGAAAAGTAAAACTGTGGGGCAAGCTCACCATTCTCTACTATTTTTCCTTCAAGGCATTTGCCAATTAGTAACTGGTACTGGACAGAAGATCAAGGTGAAATTGAAGGCTCAGAGCTTTCAGCAGTCTCATAGGGCTAAAAGAGAAAAACAGTTGGAGTTGAGGGTTATCAAGGTAGCTAGGGACTGAGGGGACTGTGTTCTGCAGAAAGGAGAACTGGAGAGCAGTGAGCAGACCTTCCTGCTGATTTTTCCCTTGAGGGATTTATTTCTTTCTAATATTTTCAGCAGGAAAGGCTTAGAAGCTAAGAAGAAAGGATCAGCTATGAAGCTAGAAAGTGAGGCAGGGCTTTTGCCCTTCTCGGTGCTAGGGAGATGAAAAATGGCATTCAAGGCCTGTCAATGAGAACGGGCCCCATCAAACAAGTGCTGCTCTCGGCTGGGATCCCCGACAGGCCCCACTGTAGGGTTACTTCAAACCATAAGGAGAGGAGTCCTCACAGTGCCTAGAATCCAGCGTCACTGCCTCCCGTTCCTCGATTCTATCAAGATGACCAATCCCTACTGTAATCACCTGTGAGTAAAAAATAGATAAATTCTCTCTGCCAGAAGTTAACATTATTCAGAGTTTCTACGCTCTTTACACACAATATCAAGCCCTCTATAAATATGGCTGGAGTCAGTCTTATGTTTGTCTTAATTTACCCTTTTCTCTAGCAGCCTAAATTAGCCTCCAAATAGGCCAGCAAGCCTCGTTGCCTTCTTTTCTGAGATGTGGCAGCGCTGACCATCTCTCTTACTCTTTTTTTAACCTTCAAAATAAATACATAAATAAATTACTGCCATAAATGGCAGCAGAGAAACTCAACAGTCTAAAAACCAAGAGAAAAGAAATAGATAATGGAGAGAGCCCACAGATGATCTAACTAGAATACATAAGACGTGAACTTTCAAGTAACTCTGATTACCACGTTCAAAAAATTGGATGACAAGATGGGGAAATTTACTACAGAACAGTAATTCTCCAAAGAAATTATCTTAACAATGCCAGAAGTAACACTGTAAACATAAGAGATGGGTTAAACAGCTGTTTGGGTAAAGAAGAAGGTAAATCAGTGAATTGGAAAATAGGTCTGTAGGAAAAAATCCATAGTAAAGCATGGAAAATAAAATGACATATACATAAACGTGTATTAGAGATGAAATGTGGTGATAATATCTAAACATAATTGAAGTCCCAGGAAAATAGGAGTGAGAGAGTACACAGGACAAAAACATATTTGCACAATTACTGACCAGGAATTATTCTATACTGAAGTCAATGACCCACACATTCAAGAATCTCTTTGAAGCCCAAACATGATAAATGAAAGAAAATTCCTAAATACATCATCGTAAAAAAATGTTCAAACTAAACTAAAACAGAAGATGTTAAAGGCATCCAGAAATAGGAAGACAGTGTTACCTTCAAAGAAGCTATGATAAGATTTATAGCTGACTTTTCTACCAAAACAATGAAAGTCATGGGACAGTGGAATAATACATTTAAAGGTCTAAAAAAAAGGAAAGAAAAGTGAGCACCTAGCTTTTCATATCCAGGGAAGTATCCTTTATAAATAAAGGCAAAATACAAACATTACCAGATATACAGAAAGTGAGAGAATTTATCACCTTCAGACTTATACAAAAAGAAATACTAAAAGGAATTCTTTAACCAAAAGAAAAACATCCATAAATGGAAGTACAGAAATACAGTATCAAATGAAAAGCAAAGAAAATGTTATGGATAAATACAAATTAATATTGACCATGTTTAATAATAGTAGTCGCTACGGTTTGAATGTTGTTTGTCTTTGCCAAAACTCATGTTGAAATTTAATTGGCAGTGTAACAGTGTTGAGAGGGAGTGAGAACTTTTAAGAAGTGTTTGGTCATAAGGGATCTGCCCTCAAGAAAGTATTAATGCAGTCTGGCAGGAGTGAATGAGTTCCATGATTAGTTACCAAAAGAGCATGTTGTTATAAAGAGAGGCTGCCTCTGGGTTTGGTCTCTTTACATGTGTCAGCTTCACCTTCTGCTTTCCTCCATGAGTTGAGGCAGAATGAGGCCCTCACCAGA
The DNA here is from genome assembly GCF_000696425.1 of Galeopterus variegatus. Classification (NCBI taxonomy): domain Eukaryota; kingdom Metazoa; phylum Chordata; class Mammalia; order Dermoptera; family Cynocephalidae; genus Galeopterus; species Galeopterus variegatus. The sequence continues at coordinate 110,314 of NW_007730887.1, read as the reverse complement.
TGGGCTATCCGCCTTGGCCGTACAGCAGGAACATCATGACACTGACTTAGGGATTTGGAGAGTATTCTGAGAAGACATGATTCTGATTTCTTAGAGCATATAATCTGAGATGATTAATTGACTTAGACTCTGCATTGTTATGTAACAGACAAAAACAAAGAATGCTATGTTAATTTTATTCTCAGCTATATTTTTGCCCATCGAAGTCTCCCTTATGCTTACAATTTTCCTCTCTTCCTTAAAGTTATAGCTCTAGCTTTAATGGATTTAAGGCTACCTAAGGCTGTGGTGCAGTGTTTACATTGTCTGTGCCAAAGGAAGCCAGGGGCCAAAATCCAGCTTGCATTCACACGCCAAGCCCAGTGCTCTGCGGACAGTTTGGACAACTGTGTCTAAATGTCCACCCAGAAGACATCTGATTCTAATTTGCACAAAGACAATCCACAGGCTCACAGAGGCCCTGGGGCTAGACTCATGCTTCTGCCTACCCACTGTGAATGGAGGCACAGTTTGCAGGTGTGGTGAAAAGCTTATCGTAACTTATCCTTTATGGGGCTGTTCCTGGAGGGTAGTGTTATGTGTGCGTGTTGGAGCAGAGAGGCAGTTAGACACACATCAGTGGTAGCTGGTTTACTGGCTGTGTTTTCGAGAAAGCAGCTACTGCTGGAGGTGAGACGTCCCTCTGCCAGTCATTTTTTCACTTGACTTTAGCCTCCTGGAGGCTACTGGGGTGGAGTTTATTGGAGGCCCCATTTGTCACCA
>NW_007730887.1:90693-109542 GCF_000696425.1 Galeopterus variegatus | reverse complement strand
CTTTATATATATATATATATATATATATATATATATATAAATTACCCAGTATCGGGTATTCTGTTAAAGCAACACAAATGGACTAAGACAGTAATATTGTCTTATAGTGTTTAAAATTATAAAAATTGAAGTTGGTAAATGGAAATAAAAATAGCTAAAGTTTGTGTGTTGCTGGAAAATGGTAGAAAATACTGATGAAATTACCAATTCATAGTAACTTTATTAAGCAAAAGATGCACATTATGGAGTTGCAGTCAAGATGGCAGAATAGACGGTCCCGAGCGTCACTCTCTCCCACAAATCAACCAATTTACAATGATAAAAATGTAACATCAGCCAAGCTGGGGCTGCTGGAGCTCAGGGGTAGAGGAGGAGAGACCTAAGGAGTTCATGAAGGCAGGAGAAGACACGATGAGAGAAAGAAAAAACTGCTCTGAGGGTTTTGGGCCACAGCCGCTTCCAGGCTGGAGCTGCTGAGCACATGGAGCAGGAGCCAGCAGCAGCCGCAGCTGTGCCCTTCAGATGGAGTTACTTGGAGGTGGAAGGGGAGAAGAGGGCCTTGGCAGCCCCCAGGACAGCAAGACCACTAATAGGGTTCCCATGAACCCATGCAGGAGTGAGGATCCAGAACAACTGAAAAAAGGGAGCCATTCAGAGGCCAGTGAGCCATTGCAAGGGACTAATGCATGGCCCATCCCATGGGAAGTGTTTGGAACATGGGTGGTGGGGGAGATGGGCCCACTGGGAGAACACTGGGACACAGCAAGGACAGGTTATTCGCACCCCAATCAGCACAGGACCACTCAGAGAAGACTGGTCGGGAATGCAGAATTGCATGGGGTGCAGTTTGATGAAAAGACTCAGGCCCGGATCAGAGTTTCTACACAACCCTGGTGCACTAGGTCTCTGGAGTGCCGAAAGTACCTATATGATCAACCATTAAACCCTGAGCTGCACAAAAAGCCTTCCCTAGGGAAACAGCAGCAAAGCAGCAATTTAACTCAACCACAGAGCTCAAGTACTGGTTCCCACAAGAAGTTCCCCCATTTTAGAAGTAAGCAAAGGACAACAAATTAGTTCCAGCACAGGCACACCACCAGCGCCTTGGGGCCTGCCTGGGAAATGGAGGCTTGGAGGCAGGGACTAGACCCCACTCCCACATCCAAGCACACTGCTCCAGTGCCTTGTGGCCCACCCTAGGATCTGAGACATGGATAAGGGGACTAGACCCCCTTCCCACAACCAGGCACACCACACCAGTGCCTCAGGGCCCGCCCAGGGACCTGAGGCATGGAGAAGGGGTCCAGACACACTCCACAACCAGGCACACTGCCAGCACCAGGGAGCTTGCCGAAAACATCACCTCCATGTGGGTGGCCCACCACAGCCACCACAATAACCATGGCTGCCGTGAGAGCAGCTAGACACCACAACCACCATGCAGAAGGTCCACCATCCACTGGAGTGCATTGACACAAGGAGAGTCACCAGCAGAGACCAAAGAAAAGGAGAGGATGTCTCTCTCCACGAAGCCTGTTTCAGAGTGACAGAAGAAGCATCTGCTCTGTGATAATATTGGGGGACCTGAACAAACCCCTCAGCATTGGACAGACCATCTAGGCAGCAAATCAACAGAGTAACCATTACTCTTTCAGAAGGAGAGAAGAACTCTAGGGTAATTAGAAGGGGGAGGAGGAGGGGGAAGGGGGGAGGTTGGACAAAGGGCATAAAGAATAATTATGATTTGTGACAATATAATATTAGTAATATTGATTTGATCAACATATCTCAATGTTGAACCCCCAAAATATGTACAATCAATTTTGATTCAATAAAAAGAATTTTTGAAGATGCACATTATAATTTTTGGGGTAGACATTAAGAGAATAATAAAAAGAATGTATAACAAATTATGAAAAAGCAAAATGAAAAAAAATCTTCATTGATCAAAAAGGCAGGAACGAGGCAAAAAAAAAAAAAGAGAAATAGACTAACAATAATCAGGTAGCAAAATGGCAGGTTTTAAAAATAGAAACAAACTACTCAAAAAGTAAAAGTTTTCAGATTGAGCAAACACAAACAATATGATACTTATGAGACACAGCTTAAATATATGGTATGAAAAGATTGAAAATACAATGGTAGAAGAACATATCTCATGTAGCTATAACAGCAAATAACATAGACTTGAAGGCAAGAAACATTAACAGAGATATTGAGGGGCATTTAATAATTATAAATATGTTAATCCAATGAGAACACTAAAAAAAAATTCTAAATCATACTAATAAAACGAGATTTAAATATGTAACACAAAAATTGACAGAAGAGAAGGAAAAATTAGATAAATACACAAAATGGGATATTTTAACAAACATCTTTTGGTAGGTGATAGATTTAGAAGGAAAATTAGTAAAGATATGTAAGATTTAAGTACCATAAATGAATAAATTGATCTAATTGACAAATATAGAACACTGCCCACAATTACTGAATAAGCAATTTTGTCAAGGGTACATGGAATGAATATTTACCATAAGTTGATCACATTTGGGCCATAAAAACATCTCAATGATTTTTGAAGCACTGAAAGTATTTGAAGTACATTTTCTGATCACAAAAAAATTAAACTAAAAATCAACTTTAACAGTATGCTAGAAAAACTCCCAAATGACTGGAAATCAAACAATATGCTTCTGGAAATTTTACATATTTAAGAAAAAAATAGAAATCAGAAGACAAAGGTAATTGAATTAAAATAAAAATATTATATGCAAACATAAATGCTGCCACAGCTGTATTAGGAAACTTATAGCTTTAAGTAGCCATATTTTAAAAGAAAAGTAAAAATTAACAATCTAAAGATCTTTCTCAATATTTTTTTAAAAAAAGAATTCAAAACCAAAGAAAGTGGTAGTAAAGAAATTATAAAGAGCAGAAATTAATAAAATAAAAAGTAATGCTACAATAAAGAAAATTTCAAAAGCCAAAAGCTGTGTCTTTGCTAGTACTAGTAAAATTAGTTAACCCTTATCAAGAGTGAGTGAGAAAAAATAGAGAAGGTTTAAATAACAGATACAAGTTATGAGTATTGGTATTTAAAAAGAAAAAATTTTTATACATCTTATGTATGTATTAAGGCGATATGAACAACTTTACATAAAAAATTTGGCAATTTAGGTAAATTGGAAATTTTTCTTGGAAAGTTTAATTTATAAGGTATTGTACTTTGAGTACATATACCACATTTTCCTTATCCATTCATCTGTTGGTGAACATCTAGGTTGATTTCATATCTTGGCTACTGTGAATAGTGCTGCAATAAACATGAGGGTGCAGACATCTCTTTGGTTTGCTAATTTCCTTTCCTTTGGATTAATAACCATCAGTGGGATTGCTGGATCATATAGTAGTTCTATTTTTAGTATTTTCAGGAGTCTCCATACTGTTTTCCTTAGTGACTGTAATAAAGAATTCCCTTTTCTACCAGTACTTGCCAGCATTTGTTATTTTTTGTCTTCTTGACAATAGCCACTCTAACTGGGGTGAGGTGGTTTCTCATTGTGGTTTTGATTTGCATTTCCCTAATGATTAGTGATTTTGAACATATTTTTATATGCCTGTTGGCCATTTGTGTGTCTTCCTCTGAAAAATCTCTATTCAGATCATTTGTCCATTTTTTAATCAGATTATTTGTATTTTTGCTGTTGAGTTTTTATGTTCCTTGTATATTCTGGATATTAATCCCTTATCAGATGAGTAGCTTCCAAATGTTTTTTCCAGTTCTGACTGTTGCCTCTTCGCTCTGTTGATTGTTTCCTCTGTTGTGCAGAAGCTCATTAGTTTGATACAGTCCCATTTGTCTATTGTGCTTTGAAATCCTTCTCCACAAAATTTCTGCCCAGACCACTGTCTTGGACTGTTTCACCTGTGTTTTCTTCTAGTAGTTTTGTAGTTTCAGGTCTTTCATTTAAGTCTTTAATCCAGCTTGAGTTCATTTTGGACTAAGGCGAGAGATACGGTCCAGTTTCGCGCTTCTGCATATGAATGTCCAGTTTTCCCAGCACCACTTACTGAAGAGGCTGTCCTTTCCCTATACAGAGTGGAATACTACTTAGCCATAAAAAAATAAAATCTCGTCATTTGTGGTGACATGGATGAGCCTATAGTAGACATTATGTTAAATGAGATAAGTCAGGCATCTCACTCACATGTGGGAGCTAAAATTAGTTGAGCTTATAGAAGTAGAGAGTAGAATTGTGGTTACTAGAGACTGGGAAGGGGAGTAGAGAGGGGGGTATAGGGAGAAGTTGGTTAACGGATACAAATCACAGCTATATAGAAAAATTCTAGTGGCCTACAGTAGTGCTAGACATCTATAATTAACAATACTTTATTGTATGTTCTCAATTGGCTGGAAGAGAGGAGCTCAAATTATGTCACCACAGAAAAATGATAAAATTTTGTGCTGATGAAAATGTTAATTACCCTGATTAGATCATCACACATTGTATACATGTATTTAAATACATGTATACAATGCACCCTGTTGCTTTGTGGGTAATTAACATTTTCATCAGCACAAAATTTTATCATTTTTCTGTGGTGACATAATTTGAGCTCCTCTCTTCCAGCCAATTGAGAACATACAATAAAGTATTGTTAATTATAGATGACAGAGATGCAAAGGATTACTCAAAGCCCATCTCTTCTGAGCAGTGAGAAGCCCTGAAGGGGTTAACTTACCTGGGAACACTCCAGTGAGAGGCAACCCTTCCTTGGGAAATTAACCCCGAATTGGGGTTCTCTTCCTGCATTTATTTTCCAGACCAGGAAGTTACAGGAAGAGAACATAGGTGGGATTATAGTTTAACAGTATAGGCTGGTAACTCTCAGTGAAACAAGCCAGATGACATTCCAGTAGACAATTAAGTGGTCCTATCAACAACAGCTTGATCTTAGCAAACATTCCTTCTCCCTCCAGCAATTTTCCAGTATCTACACACATCAAGCAGTAACCTGTCTGTCCTTGAGCCAGCATCCTTGCTGTGCCACAAATCTTTATCTTGTACCAGAGACTTTATAGCCTGAGGAAAATTTCCAGTCCTCCGCAATGTCAATATTTGAAACTGCAATGCTTTGGAAAATCAGGCCCTGTGAGGTACATTTGCTTTATAGTATATTCTACAACACCCCATAAATATGTACAATATATGTATACATATACTGAAATACATGTATACAACATACCCCATAAATATGTACAACCAATATTTGTCAATTACAATTAAAAATTAATTGGCTTTTTAAAAAGGTAGAGCAGGGCCGGCCCCGTGGCTCACTCGGGAGAGTGCGGCACTGATAGCGCTGAGGCCGTGGGTTCGGATTCTATATAGGGATGGCCAGTGCACTCACTGGCTGAGCATGGTGCAGACTACACTGTGCCGAGGGTTGCAGTCCCCTTACTGGTCAAAAAAAAAAAAGTGGAGTGAAGACTTAAAAAAAAATTGTGCTTTGACAATAAGCCAAATAGCTGAAGTTTTTCTGTATGAGTCAGGATCCAATCAGGAAATAGAAATCTCACCAGTAATTTAAAGTGAGAAGATTTAATATAATAAATTATGAAATAATACCATGGGATTAACTGTTAGGAGGGGTAGAGAATTCAAGCTCGACATCTATAATTAACAATAATTTACTCCATGTTATCAAATGGCTAGAAGAGAGGAGATTAAATGTCCTTACCACAAATAAATGATTCAATTTTATAATGATGAATATGCTAATTACCCTGATTTAAACATCACACATTGTATACATGCATTGAAATATAACTTTGTACCCCACAAGTATGTATAATCAATGTTTCAATTAAAAATTGAAAATTAAATTAAATTAAATGTTTTGAAAAGGTTGTAAAGAGAAGTCTAAAGAATAGAATGGCCTATTGCGGACGTAGCCACTACCTCTACAGCTGAGGGAAAGTACACGAGAATCCCAAGGCTGAGATGTAAATGTCACTGGGAGTGGCTGTGCCCACTAGATGTTAGAGAAGCTGGCTGAGGTGCCAAAGGCTAGAACTTTGGGGCAAAAACCACCTACTCAAGTGCTGGTGAAAAATCACTAGAAACAAACCCACCTGGGTGAACTGTAACTCTGGGGTGCTGCCCACTGAGGTGCTAATGAAACTCCCCAGGAAGCCACCCTTCGAGTTAAGTAAGGTTATGGTAGATATCGCCACCCCTACTTTCTTCAAGCCTTTTACTGAGGGGTTAGCTTCTGCAATTCTCTCAAGGATGAACTATTATTCCTGGTCTACTGTCCTGGAAGGGAGGGGAAATTCCAGAGGTGAAAAACAGCACTTTTTACTATAATGGCACTCACTCCTATGGGTCCAGAGTGCCAATGTGTGAATTCTGCCAATTCCCAGGTATGTATGTCTATTCCGACTACAAGTACAGGAGCTGGGGCAGGGTCGGGACGGGGGGGTGGGGCAGTAAAAACACAGGTGGAGTCAATGTTCCAGCTGGGCCCAGTGAGAGTTAGACTCCCTCTAAGAATCTATCTTATCGCTGTAACCCTCCACTTTGACTAGTGAATCACAGTGGCATTTGGGGGCCCTTGGGAATTAGGATCAAATCAGAGGCAGTGTCTAGTGATTTTTGATAGGTCTAATTATTTCCTTTTCCCCGGGGAACAATCACTGTAGTACATGGCCTGTTCATGTCCAGAACTGAAGTTTGTTTAAAAATATAGTGACATAGGCCTGTATATAAATGGAGACGTTTAGAGATTTTTAAGGAAAAATAACTTTTATAGGAATGCTCATGAAAGAGAGAGAAGAATAAGAAGACATAAAAAGTCTCCAAAGACTAGGAACCACACTTAGGACTTCTCACTGTTTTCATAGATTTGTTTATTTATTACTATTTGTATTTCAAGGAATAAAATCTTCAAAAAAGTACAGGAAATATACATGTTACTACCATTCATAAATGACTATTATCAGCATTTTGTTGTACTGCAGGAATTTTTTCAATAAAATTAAATACTACAGAATAAATTTTAAATTTTATTGGATCCTGAATCCAATCCCACTCAGTCATTCCTAATAGTGGTATACAGAAGTAGCTACCATTACCATCAATTTAGTATATGCCCTTCTGGTTTACTTTTTATACTTTTACATACATGTATATGTTTATGAATTATGTACAGTTTTCAGTGTTTTTAATACACAGAAATGGAATTATACTTTTTTCTACTAAATGTTACACAGTTTAGATCTATTTATTGAGACATATATAGATGGATTTAGTCTATTTCTTTACTTTTACATTTTTATTATCTTTTTAAAAATATTTAAAACATGAAATACTATAAGTAATATATGAATATTGTGAACCTACCAACTCAAGAATTAGAGCATTTCAATGACTTGCATCCACTTTTGCATATCTTTTTTATGGCTTTATCACATGGAGATATGTATTTTGAAATGATATTTTGTTTTATGTTTGCTTGTTTTTAAGCTTTATCATATTATTTAATGACCTTTTTTCTTTCAACATTATGTTTCTAAGACAAATTTGTAGTATTGTAGTACTTCTAATTCATTCATGTCAATTGCTGTATAGTATTCTCTTGGGTAAAGATAACCCAATAAAACCATTTCCATGTCAATAGAATTTTGAATTTTTGTTGTATTTTGTTGGTTTACCAATCGTTGTTAAACAATTCTGTACATTTCTGCTCATAAAGTACACATATGCAATGGTATCAAAAGAATGCATCTCTAGGGATATAAAAATGTAATTGTAAGGTTGTAAAACATATAAATAGCCATCATTACAATGTGATTTTTTTTTTTTTTTACATTTTCTTCCCTCTGGCTGCTTTTAAAATTTTCTATTTTTCACTGGTTTTGAGTAATTTTATTATGACATGTTTTGGTATAGTTTTGTTCATGTTTCTTATAACTGGTGATCATTGAGCCTGTGGGTTTAGAGCCTAGAGTCTGTGGGTTTAGAATTTTCTTCCAATTTTGAAACATTTCAGCCATTATTTCTTCAATTTTTGTGTCCCTTACTCCTTGCCCCTTTCAGGGACTTGTGTGTATATTAAGCCATTTGAAATTTCATAACCATGGTATATCTCTTCATTTATTTAGATCTTCTCTAATAGCTCTCAACAGTATTTTGAAGTTTTTAGTATACAAATCATGCACATATTTATCCCTATAAATTTTATGATTTTTGATGTAATCGTAATTGGTACTTTTCAAGTTTTACTTACTCAATGTCTGTCTCTAGCATGTATTATTTTTTTATTAATTTTCGTATACTTTACACTATTAATTTACTATTGATTAATTTACACTATTAAGTTTTGTATACTTTACACTATTAATTTTGTATACTTGTATCTGTGGCTTTGCCAAACTCACTTATTAATTATATTAATTTCTTTCCAGATTCTTTGAAATGTTTTGCATACATATTTATGTCATCTCTCTTTTTTTTTTTTTCCTTTTTGTCTTTTTTCGTGTCCGGCAACGGATCGCAACCCTCAGTGTCGCGCCCGTACCGGACCGGTACCGGCAACAGGATCGCAACCCTCGGCGTCGCGCCCACACCTCGCTCAGCCAGTGAGCGGGAACTGGTCTGTATGTGGGATCCGAACCCTCGGTAGGAGCGCCGCTGCGCTCCCAAGTGGCGCACTGTAGCAGTGCGCCACCGGGCCGGCCCTTTATGTCATCTCTTAATTGAGACTGTTTTACTTTTTCCTTTCCAATATTTATGCCTTTTTTTCTCCATAACACACTGGCTAGGACCTCCAGAGCAATACTGAAAAGCAGTAATGCTGTTTAATTTCAGTAATTCTAAAGATTTTGTTACATCGTCTTCACAGTTCCATAGTTTCTTACAGGAAGTCTGCTATAATTCTTAGCTTTATGCCTCAGTATCTTGTGTTTCTTTCTTTCCTGGCTGCCTTCATGATTTTCTCTATATCTGTGATTTTCCATATCTCCATATCTTTGATTTTTAACAGTTCAACTATGATTTATCTAGGTGTGTAGGGGTGTGTGTGTGTGTGTGTGTGTGTGTGTGTGTGTGTGTGTTGCTTGGATTTCTCTGGAATTCTTGGGTTTGTGGTTTCTTGTCTTTCATCAAATTTGGAAATCTTTTAGCCATTATCTCTTCAAATATTTCACATACTCCTTTTGCCCCATTTCCTTTCTATTTTCATCTGGGATCTAATTACACATATATTAGTCATCTAATATTGTCCCACAGCTCTTGGACGTTGTGTTCTGTTTTTCTATGATTGCATGTTTTTTTATTTAACTGTTTTTCTCCTTGTGTTTTAGTTTGAATAATTTCTTTAGTCTCTTTCTAAATTTCTTTATTCTTTTCACTCATGTATCCAAACTTTTGATAAACCAGTCACTGAGATTCTTCATCACTGAAGAAGTCTTTTATTTCTTGCATTTTTACTTGACTCCTTTATTTTGGTTTTTATTTTTCTATTGAAATTATTTTTCTATTTGTGTACATTGTTGATATATTTCATGAGATATTTTAAAATATTAATTACTGTTATTTTAAAGTCCTCATCTGATAGTTCTAACATCTAGGCCATCTCTAATTGTTTTGACCACTGTATCTATTGATAATGAATTTTCTCTTGACTTTTTTTTCTGAGTCTTACAATTTTTGATTGAATATTAAACATTGTATGCAGAAGAATAGTAGAGACTAAGATAAGTATGGTATTTATGTTCAAAATTGACAGATATCTTCTTCTTTGAGGCGAATAGTTTGGGGTTTAGTCAATAATTGAGCTAAGTCTGAGTTTTTTTGTTATTGTAATTACTTTCGAGCCCCTACAGATCTTTAATTCCTTCAGCATCAGCTGTTGCAAGCTTGTGGTCAATGCTGGGCATGAGATGTTGAAGGACTTTTCTCCATTTCTCTACTCTACCCTTAGTTTTCTGTAGGTCTTGCATGCCTGCCCCCTGGAGAGTGTTTCTTTCATGCTCTTGGCTCTCCCCAAGCAGTTCAATGCTATTACTTGCTAGTAGATGCAAACCTTATCAAAGGGGCAGAGGCTTTTAGTTCTCCTGGTCCAGCCTCAGTCTTAGTCAGGCCCTGCGTACTTAGCCTCATGGATAGGGTTTTCTGAGTACTACTGCCCCTCCCTCCTGTGACAGCCAGATTCCCTCTTGTGTTTGTGGGGAACCTCCGGCAGGAGAGCATTCCCGTCCCTCCCTCAGCAGTGGCCAGCTTTGCTTTGTACAGTGCAGGACCTTCAGACTCAGCAGCTTTCCTGCCCCTTTCCAACAGAAAGGAGAACTCTTTAACTCTTCCCGCCATGAGTATCCCCGTCCCTGGTAACAGGGTGAGAGTCTACTCTGTGCCTGTTGATATTCTCACTTTGTACTCAACACAAGAATTATAAGTAGGAACATTTCCTAGCTCTCCCTTAGGAGCATACAGGTTTGCTTTCTATTCCGATCTCAGCATCCTCTCGCCTTTTCCTGGCACCCTGGAAAGGAGGGTCTCCTAATCTATTACACAGAGCCAGACAGCTTGGTTTTTTGTTGTTGTTGTTTATTTTTTTCCTACTCTTACCCCAGAAACAATAACTCTTTGCCTAGCTTGTGGGCAATTCCTGCCCTTTCCTCAGCAGTTGAAGGGTTTTTCTTTGTGTGAGAGAAGTGGTCTGGGGAACAGAAGGGGATTCATGCCTGTGTACCACCGATGAGTCTCAGTCTCCTGCCATGTCCGCACGCTTGCATAAGCACCTGATAAAGGACCATAAAAAAGAACTCGTGAGTGAATGGGGCTCCCCTTTTGTCTGGAGGTCCCAGCGATTCTAAAATGTCATGCTAGCCTTTAAGAACTGCACAAATTTGGATGTTTTTTCTTACCCACTATTATGTTGTTCTCCTCTTCCTTCTGTGCTCTGATAAAGACAAAAAGGGCCACGTGCCCTGTCTGTCCTCAGAAGGTCTTGTCAGGCTTTGGAATTCAGGTCACCAGGTTGCCTTGCAAGCTCAGCTCTCCAGTGGGTTACCTGTGAACTATTTGCTTCTTCTTTCTGGCTTGGAATTGATATTTTCTTGTGGATTTCTAAATTCTGAGATAAAGCAGAGCTCCTGTAGCTCTTTTATAAATCCCTCTAATTAAACATCATCTTTGCAATTACTTTATAAAGACAATGTTTATTTGGATTTACTACAGGTTTAACATTTTACACTTGCACCATAGCATCTTTTCTCTTATTGGGGTAAAAACACTTAACATGAGATTGACCCTGTTAATATATTTTCAAGTGTACAATACAGTGTTTCACAGCAGATCTCCATAATTCAATCATCTTGCACAAACAAACTTTATACTCATTGAATAGCAACTCCCCATATCGCTCTTGCCCCAGCCCCTGGCAACGACCATGCTACTTTCTGCTTCTGCATGTTTGAATATTTTATACACTTTATAAAACACTATCATCAGTATTTGTCCTCCCACAACTGGATTACTTCACAATGCATAACGTCCTCAGCGTCCATCTGTCTTGTCACATACAGCGGGATTTCCTCTTTTGTTAAGGCTGAAAAATATTCCATTGTATGTATATTTTGCATTTTCTTCATCCATTCATCTGTTCATGGATATTTAGATTGTTTCTACATCCTGGCTATTGTGAATAATGATGCCTTGAACATGAGAGTGCAAATATCTCTTTGAAATCTCATTTTTAATTCTTTTGGATAAATATCCAGAAATGGGATTGCTGGGCTATATGGTATTTCTATTTTTAATTTTTTGAGGAACTTCCATACTGTTTTTCATAGCCACTGACCCATTTTACATTCTCACCAACAGTATATAAGGTTTCCAATTTCTTTACATCCTCACCAACACTTGCTATCTTTGGGGTTTTTATTTTGATAGTAGCCATCCTAACAGGTGTGAGGTGACATACCATTGTGGTTTTGATTTGCATTTTTTCTGCTGATTAGTGATGTTGAGCATCTTTCCGTATACCTGTTAGCCATTTGTATGTCTTCTTTGCAGAAGGGTCTAACCAAGGCCCTTGCTCATTTCTCAACTGGGTTATTTAGATTTTTGCTATTACGTTGAAGGAGTTCCTTATATATTTGGATATTAATCCCTTATTACGTAAATAGCTTGCAAATTTTTTTGCAATTCAGGAGGTTGCCTTTGTACTCAGTTGATTGTTTCCTTTGCTGTGCAGAAGGTTTTAAGGTTGATTTACTTCCATTTGTCTATTTTTCTTCCTGTTGCTTGTGTTTTTGGTGTTATATTCAAGAAAGCATTGCCAAATATAATGTCATGGAGCCTTTCTCCTGTTTTCTTATAAGAGTTTCAGGTCTTATGTTAAAGTCTTTACCCATTTTGAGTTGATTTTTGAGTATGGTATAAAGTAAGTGTCAAACTTCACTCTTTTACATGTGGATATCCAGTTTTCCCACAATTTGTTGATGAGACTGCCCTTTCTCCATTGTGTATTCTTGACATCATTATCAAAGATCAGTTGCCCATGTATGCATGAGTTTATTTCTGGGCTTTCTATTCTGTTCCATTGGTCTATATGTCAGCTTTTATGCCAGTACCATACTGTTTTAATACTGTAGCTTTGTAATATATTTTGAAATTAGGAAGTATGATGCCTCCAGATTTGTTCTTTTTTCCCAGGATTATTTTGGCTATCTGAGATCCTTCGTAGTTTCACGTGAATTTTAGGGTTTTTTTTTTATATTTGTGTTAAAAATGCCATTGGGATTTCAATAGGGATTGCACTGAATCTGTAGATTGCTTTGGGTAGTAAGAACAATTTAACTATATTAATTATTCCAATCCATGAACATAGGATGTCTTTCCATTTATCTGTATTTTTTAAAATTGCTTTTTATCAATGTTCTATGATTTTCAATATACAAGACTTTTACCTCCTTGGTTAAGTTTATTCCTAAGTTTTTTAGTCTTTTTGATACTATCATAAATGGAATTTTTTTCCAAGTTTTCTTTTTCAGGCAGTTTGTTATTAGTATATAGAAATACAACTGATTTTTTTATGTTGATTTAGTATGCTGCAAATTACTAAATTTATTTATTAGTTTTAACAGGCTTCGTTGTGGGGTCTTTAGGGTTTTCTATGTTTAAGATCATGTTATTATCAAAAAGAGATAACTTTATTTCTTCTTTTCCAATTTAGTTGATATTTATTTCTTTTTCTTGCCTATTGCTCTGGCTCGGATTTCTAGTTCTATGTTGAACAGAAGTGATGAGCGTGGGCATGCTTGCCTTCTTCTGGATCTCAGAGGAAAAGCTTTCAGTTTTTCACCGTTGAGTATAATGTTAGCTAAAGGCTTTTCACACATACCTTTTTTATGCTGAGGTAATTTCCTTCTATTCCTCGTCTGCTGAGAGCTTTTGTTGTTGTTTTTTCAATCAAAAAAGAGTGTTGAATCTTATCAAGTACTTTTTCTCCATCTACTGAGATGATCATATGATTTTTACTCTTTATTTTGTTTATGTGGTGTATCACAATAATTGACTTCCATTTATTTAACCATCTTGGTATTCCAGGGATAAATCCCACTTGGTCATGATATCTGATCATTTTAATGTGCTGTTGAATTTGATTTACTATCATTTTGTTAAGCATTTTCGGTTTATCTTCATAAGGCTTGTAGTTTTCTTTATCATTTTTGTCTGGCTTTGGTATCAGGATAATGATGGTTTCACAAAATTAGTTTAGAAGTGTTCTGTTCTCTTCAGTTCTTTGTAAGTAATTGAGAATAACTGGCTTTAATTTTTCTTTAAATGTCTGGTAGAATTCACCAGTGAACCTATCTGGTCCTGGGCATTTCTTTGTTGGAAGATTTTTAATTAGATTCATCCTCCGTACTAGTTATAGTTCTATTAAGATTTTCTCTTTATGCATGATTCATTCTTGGTAGGTTGTATGTTTCTAGGAATTTATCCATTTCTTCTAGTTTATCTGCACCATATCATTTTGCACCTCAAAATGTTCTTCTGTAATATTTTTTTCCTTTTCCAGAAGTACCTCTTAAGAATTTTTTTAGCAAGTATCTGATGATAAATTCTCACAATTTTTATATCTCTGTAAATATCTATATCTCATCCTCATTATTTATACCTAATTTTTTGTTGTTGTTGATAGTTATTGTCTCTTAAACTTTCTTCTGGAATGCTCTGTTACTTTCAAGGCGTCTAAATGTCTGCTTTTAATGTCTTTCTGGCTAATTGTAAGACTTTTTCTTTGTCTTTGTTATTTATTCTACTATGGCCCTAGATATAAATTACTCTTGATTTATCCTGCTTGGTTATATGTTCTGCTTGTGGAGTTTTTGTTTGCTACAGAAAATTTAGAGCTATCATTTCTTTAAACATTTTCTCTTCCATGTCATCTATTACCTCCCCTGGCACTCTGCTTAGACATACTTTAGACATATCTTTTATGTATTTTAAATCCTCTTTTATAATTTCCACTTCCTCTTTCTGTGCAGTATTTTGAGTTGTTCTTTGAATATATGTGGGGGTCTTCAAAAAGTTCATGGGAATATTTGTATTATCTTTTAATTCCATTTTTCCATGAACTTTTTGAAGTACTTTTCACTTTACAAATTATCTCTTCAGCTGTATCTAACCTGCTGCTTAATTCTTCTATTCAGATTTTTAATTTAATAATTAAATGTTTAATTTCTAGACATTTCAGTTGTATTCTTTTTCAAATCTGTGCATTTAATCCTGGTGGTATCTTTTTGAATGTGCATTTTTGCAATTGCATCATTTAAGTTTTTTGGCATTTTATATGTAAAGTGCCTGATAATTTCAATATTTCAGAACTTAGAGATCTAAGTATTTTTGTTTTTTATTTCTGGTGACTTTCGTCACTGCTGGCACTCTCAGTTGATTCTTGATCATAGCCTGTAGACTCATGTAGATCTAACTGTGAAATTTTCTTCCAAAAAGAATTTGCGTCTACTGCTGACAATATTCAGAGGGCACTACTGACTTGGAAACTTTAACACCACTTCCACCTGTTCTCCCCCAAACACACATACACTACACAAACACACACGTGTGTGTGTGTGTGTGTGTGTGTGTGTGTGTGTGTGTGTCACATTCAGGGCAAAATCCCAAGCTTAGCTTTCTACCTCCTAATAGAAGCTTTATAGTAGTCATCTGCCCTTAAGTCAACTGCAGCCCTGCAGGCTATCTACCATTTGGACCCATTAACCTGCTGCATCTCTGGCCATAGCATATAGATTTTTGTTTGATTGTTTGTTTCTCTATTTAGGGTGTGGTCCCCCCAAAAGAGAAACCAGCAATTCCTCAAAGCACATCTTCCATGAAGAACATATTTGTACTGCAGTAAAAGAACTCTGCAAAGCATCTATGAACCACAATCACAGAAGCAAAAGTTCTAGCTTATTTTGGCTAGAAACCAAATGAGATGTTTCCATGAGTAACTTTG
This sequence comes from Galeopterus variegatus, assembly GCF_000696425.1. NCBI lineage: Eukaryota > Metazoa > Chordata > Mammalia > Dermoptera > Cynocephalidae > Galeopterus > Galeopterus variegatus. Next base: position 94,008 of record NW_007730887.1, on the reverse strand, counting down.
ATTGTAGGGACCAGATGAAAACATGACATGGGGATGGTGTAGGTGAATGCCAATAAACTCAGTTATTCCTGAATTTTAAAACTGCCTGGCATTTTAAGAAGTGACAGGATGGGGAAAATCAAGAAGGAAAAAGTATTCTTGGCATATACACTGGCATTCTTACGGAGGGCTTTCTTGGCAGAGATAGTGGCATACTGGCTTAGTAGCTATGGCATATACAGTTTATACCATAAAATTGATTACTGCCTCTATAGTTTGGTATACATATATATACGAGACTCTCATATTGCTGGAATTTTTCTCTTTCCTTTCTTAAAGATGGCCTAAGATAATCTATTGTACAACCAAACAAATTAGACTTACTGTTTCTACTACATAGATCTCCCCTGGAACCTCCCCAGCTGCTGGTCTCTCCACAGTGCTTGAGTGGAGCTGCTAATGGAAGAGCAAACTAGTGCCTTTGCAACCAGGAAAGTCCAAGCTCATGTGTCATCCTAAATCTGGGTGTCTTCCACCACATCAGAGACGGTTTCATTATTTTGAACAGCAAAGGTTAATCATGTTAATAGGTTAACAATTCTCCTGAGTGGTCAATTGACTTTACACATGGATTTTACTTGTGTTTGGCACTTGAATCTGCTGTAAGTAAGGAGCCTCCAAACAAAGACATCGGTTGACTCAGAGTCAGGGGACAGAATATGGAATACAACCAGCACAATGCCACATAGAGTAATGACTAAGATCTGCTTTCACCTGATGATTACTCTATTGGAAAGTGGGGGTAGAACACACATATATTTGAGAGCTGGAAATACTTGTTGTGAGGTGACTTTTATTCTCATAAAACATAAAGCAGGCAACTAGTATGTCAGCTGACTGAATTTCTGTAATCCTAGATCCTGAAACAGCCTTAAAATAATTTTTTACTTTGATAGAAAAGCTAGAAAACACATACTCAATAAGCTCTGGGCTTTTTCTGAGGGGACTAGAGTCTTGATCAGGAGCAAAAGAAGAAACTCTGACTCTTATGGAATCTCTGTAGTTAGAGATTTGCTCTAGAAGTCTCCTTTAATAGATATATACAAGGTAACCCACACTAAAATGGACTTGTCTCTCTACAAAAAACATGTCAAGTGCTGAGTTGATTGCTACTGGTATTTGAAGTTATGGACATAACCAGGAGTCCTGTCTAAAACATGGAGGTGACAGAGACCAGCAAATCAGGCCCAAGGCCGTCTGTAGAGAGGAAGCCCAACCCATGATCAGCAACCCCTCCCCTAGTTGTTAGTGGCTACATCGTGGTCGAATTTGGGGTCAGGCTAGAAGCCTAGGTCACTTGGTATGGTGGAAGGGGATCTAGGGTCACTTAAGATAGTTACGATTTACCAACCAGCATGGAAACATTTTAGTAATATATGCACTAGTATTGCCATATAAGTGCATACTAGTCACATATCAGCTCTAGTCCTAAGAAATCAAAGCACTTATCATTCATTTAGAGCAAAACTTACCAGCCCATTAGAGACCAGACGCGTTCTCTTGAAAGGCTTTTCTAGAAGTTTCTACCAGTTTCCTGATGAGACATTTGTTATGTATTTAGTTACATGGCTGAGTTTATTTTGAGAATCCTTATAATACTTTTTCCAATCAAAGTGATTATTTCTTAACTCCTATTCTTTTGTTAACTTCCTTCAAGTGGTCTTCCTATTAGATAACTCCATAGAAACAATTCCTGTCAATCAGCAGTGAGCTCCGTGTTATTCTAAGTTTCTGTTCTCATTTTACTTGACCTCTTGGCAGCTATTCACGAGTGATCCTCGTCTTCATTTCACTTTTGTGACACCTCACTCTGCTGGTTTTCTTCCTTTCCCACAGGTCACTCCTTCCCAGGCATACTGAATCAATCCCATTACTTACCTGTTAGTGTTAAAATGTTTCAGAGCTCGGATCAGGCTGCCTCTTCTCCTCCATTTTTATTATCTTCCTTGGTGTTCTCATCCAAGTTCATAATTTTAAATATTTTCTACTGTATTCTCAATGCTTAGAATAGTAACTCACACATATTAGATGCTAAATAGATATTAGCTGAATGAACGAATAACAAATGTGGGACTTCATACCAAAGGAACACTTTTCATAGTTTTATAAAGTCTCACTTAACTAATTCAAAAAAAATTTTATAAATTCTTTGTCACATGTGTCCTGAAGTTTTGTGCCACTAAAGACATAAACAAAAGCAGTTCAGTATAATAACTCATGATTTTGTTGCTACAGAAAATATCCTGTGTTAGGGCATCATCTAGAATGGGTTCCGACCTGAGACTTCGAGAAAACCATCTGAGCCTGATGCCAAGGAATTAGTACTCCAAAAAGTCTAAAAAGAATTGTTCTCTTGCAAATATTCTTTAGAAGGTGCATCCTTTTTAACCCACCTGTTTAGAGTAGACTATTAAAAGTTCCACAGTTAATGAAGTTTACTATTTTCTTAAGTCGTTCCAACATTTCCCACACCCTCTTTTCACTGCATGGTTGTTTTATTCTTCCTTTTTAATAACCTCCGGACCAATAAACTAACCCAACTCCACTAGGAAAACATTATCTTCCTGTTGGAAAATCTCAGTACCAGTCATGTGCAAGATGCAGGATGAAGAAAAGTAGCTGTTTTAGAGGCAGAGAGGCCCAGGCTCTCCCTTTGGGCCTGTTGATCCACGGGGCATGAGTTTGGATAAGTGGCCTAACGTATCCAATTTTTTTTTTCTCCACCACCCAAGAAAGGTTGCTAATAATGCTTCCCTCTCGAGATGTTTGTGAGGAGTCGGCGTCTCCTACCCGAGACACGCCCACAGGCAACGTGCAAGCCCCATGCCTGGAGTTGGTTGGTTCTTGAAAACTGCTCTGGACCTTCCCTCCATGGGCTCTGTTTTGATCACCGTGAATCAGCTGTCACTGATTACTATAACTAGTGCCCAGCGGCACAACCTACCTCTTCCCAGGATCCAGACGACGTGGGGAAAGTGAGAAATGGGGGGGTCCTGGGACAGTTGTCAAAGTCCCACTCATTAAATTAAATGCAGCTACCCAAGCTGACCACCGTCTCCCTGGAGATAAGAAACATCTCAGAATGAATTAATAAATGAAGACGGAGTTTCTCCATCAGTTACCCACTGGCTAAGTCTGGCCACAGTTTTCGTTGTTTTGCTGGGTTTGACAAGTAGGATACTTTGGGGCTTGCAAGGTACAAAAGGACCGCTGAGGTGCAGAAACCCAAACCCGAGGAGGCACAAGAAAACGGGGGCGGGAGGCGGGGGTGGGGTG
>NW_007730887.1:37062-90533 GCF_000696425.1 Galeopterus variegatus | reverse complement strand
GGTGGGGGTGGGAGGTCGGGAGAGCAGAGATTCGACTCCGAAGAGAAAATCCTTACTGGGTCAAGGCCGCTTTTGCATAATTCCATTATCCCCGGGGAGAGGAGCAATAATCACATTAGGTGTGTGCCATCCCGCTGGACGTGGCTTGTCTTACCTTACTTTTTGAAGTCACAGGGGTTTAAATGCTTTGTGTGACTGAGTTGCTCACAAGGCGCCCTATCACCGAGGCAGGTGCAGCCGGAGCAGAGCGGGGAACTTTTTGATGTTGACAGTGACATGCATTCTTGTGCCCAGAGGACTAATCCAGTTGGTCACACTCATGACAAAGTCACCTGCGTGTTGCTGTGGGGAACCGAGGCAGGGCGGGGCTCCCGGCGGCGCTGCCCTCCCCGCAGCCCTGCTCATCCCCACCTGGCCCACCCCAGGAGGGCTCGTCGGGGACCCCCGGTGCCGGGGACGGTGCGGACGTCGCCGCAGCTGCCACCTGTCCAGGCGCGCCCTCGCTCCCTCGGTGGCCCCGCGCCCGAAGTGGGGGAGACGCCGATGCGCAGGCGACAGTGCCCTCTGGAGGGTCGCTGTTCACTTGGACCTGTGCTGACTTTGTCCCCAAACGTCCTCTTTCGAACCGCTCCATCCTGCCTCAGCATCTGAAAACGACGCCGGGCTGGTGCAAGGCTCAGACACACAGAGCAGGGCGACGGTCGCCTCGGCCCGGTCTGAGAGTCACAGGGGCGCGACCCTGCGACAGTCAGCTTTCGAGTTCCCCAAAACACACACTGTCCGCCTGTCCACGGGGTGCCTGTGGCTGCTTAGTCCCTCAGTCCCTCCGTCTTGGTGACTCCATGCAGTTGTGATGAAGGTGACTGAGGTCATGCTTGTGATATTTAGCATGATTTTGGCATGTCGCAAGTTCTCAGGAAATGTTCATGCTGCAAACAATAACGGCAGTGGGGAAATCTGTGAGCCGAGTTCTCCAGATGCACGAAGAAGTGAGGAGTCAATTAGAAGAGGGTGGCTCATGTGAGTGACTCCTGAGAGATATGACGGTCATGATTTCCATTATGACAATCGCATTTTAAAGCAGTTGCTGTGCACCGATCAGTCTCTGCGTGAAGTGCTTTAGGGACATCGTCTCCTTTATCCACGTCATGACTGTAAATAAGTAAATTGCCTTTTCATGCCCATTTTACAGATGAACATAAGTATGGTCTCATTATAAACTAATAATCCATGAATGGATAAAGAAAATGTGTTATATATACAATGGAATGTTATTCAGCCATAGAAAAGGAGGGAATTCTGCCATTTGCAACAACTTGGATGAGCCTGGAGTACATCATGCTAAGTGAAATAAGCCAGATACGTAAAGGAAAACACTGCATGATCTTACTTACGTGTGGAATCTTGGTTATAGTGTGGTGCTGATAATACCAAGGCCCAGGGTTCAATCACTATACCAGCCAGCCACCAAAAAAAAAACCCAGAATTGCAAATATTAAGTCAAGTCACCTGACAAGGGAACCCCCATCAGACTAACAGCAGACTTCTCATCACAGAAACAGGGACAGAACAGTGGTTACCGGAAGTGACCAGGAGGTAGGGGAAATGGGGAGGTATTAGTCAAAGGGCACAAACTTTCAGTTATAAAATGAACAAGTCCTGGGGTCTAATGTACAGCATGGGTGGTGACGGATGTGTTAATTAACTTGATTGTGGTAATCATTATGCAACATACATGTATATCAAATCATCATATTGTACACCTTGAATATTTATGATCTTTGTCAATTAAATGTTTAAAAAATAAATAATAATATTGTTGAAAAGATAGAACAAAGAGCTTCCGAATGTGCCCTTACGCAGGGAATCCAGACTTGCTAGACATGTGTAAAGCAAAAGCAAACTTTATTATCAGCTGTCACCTCCCCTGGGCCCTGTGAGAAGGAAGGGGAGCTCCCTAGCACTGATGGGGTGTCTGTGCTGTCACCGCTGCAGGCAGGGCCCAGCACATGCTGATCACAGAGAGCAGGGTGTCAGCCGAGGAGGAACTTGGAGTCCATCTGTCCTGATCAGAAGAGTGAGAAACAGCTCAGGGCAGAGTACAGTCCTGGTGTGTGTGTTTGTGTGTGTGTGTGTGTGTGTGTGTGTGTGTGTGTGTGTGTGTGTTCAGAGAAGACCAGCATATCATTTTATGAGGCCAATGACGTCTCAGCATGGCTCTTACAAAAGCAGCCAGCTTTTCTTAGACCAGGCACAATTTGTGCAGATAACCCACAAATCCTCTCAAATCACATGGTGTTTGCAACCAAACTACGGACCTATCACAACGTTGCATCCTCTTTCTTAAATCATAGGACCTATAGGCTTCAACTAGTTTAGGCAAAAGTTTGGTGGCAAAGGGAAGAAGCCTTAATAAAAGGTAACCTTTGCTTTGAGAGTCCAGGCAACTCAAGAGACTTTCCTGGGTATCATTATACGTCCTACGGAAAACACGAAAGGGAATCCCAAAGCAGCGTTAGCAGGATGAGTACATGCAGAGTTGTGAAAGAGTGTGCAGAGTCAGCATGCCTCTGGTTTCTCTGTATGATGAAGGCTTAGAGTTTTGGGGAAGTGTAACAATAGACACAGCTAAAGAATTAGTCCTAGGCAAGAGTATGGAGGACTTTACATTCTAGGCTAATGGGTTCTGGCTTTGTTCTATATTTTTCAAAATATTTTCTTGTTGCTTAAGGAATCTTGCATTCAAATTAGCATGTATAGCATCTAAAGTAAAAATACTTAGCACGTGCAGCCACGTCACCTCCTCATACCCATGGCAGACACTGCTAATTTATCACAGCACTCTATTCTTTGAGCCTAGAGACAATTTAAAAATCTTTCACTGGAGCTTTCTCCACAGCCATTAACAATTAATCAAAGCTTTTATGAGTTCCAACCTATTTGCCATTTCCAGCTCATGCGGAAGCCTAGTATGTCAAAGACAAAGATAGAGTCTTTCTGGTTGAGGCTCTGGAATGGTTGAGGAGGTGGGGACAGTGATGTGCTAAAGCCAAGTGTGTACATTTCTTACAAAATCCCATGATGTTGTAGCTTGTAATTGGCCATAGTGGGAGTACCTGTACCACAGAAACCAGCAAACTCTACAAATAAGGGTTTTGTGGGTTTTTTGTTTGTTTGTTTACTTTTTGACAGCTGCTTGTTAAACATTTGCCAGCACAACATTGGGTGGGGGGCAGGGGGCAGGAAGAGGGTGTCTATCATTCGAAGTCTTGAATTACCCTCTCTGCCCACCACTCACTGTGGCCACTCATGTCATTCTGCCAAACCTCTCCTCCACGGTGTGACAACCACTGCAAGCGATGGCCAGCCACAGATGGCTTTGTGTGTGCTTTCGTTTAAAATCAGATTTGTATTTTAGAAAGGCAACCCTAGACACAATGTATTGGACAGACTAAAGGGTACAAAATCAGAGATACTATCAGAGGCAAGGAAATCAGATGGTAATCTAATTGCCCTTGTCCGAATAAAACATGATGAGGCCTGAACTAAGGCAGGGCAGTAGGAATAGAGAAGAGAGGACAGACATAATACGTGTTAGAGAAATCGAGTTAACAGGACTTATTGATCAACTGGGTGTCAAAGTGAGAGAAAGAAAAAAGTAGATGATCACATCCAAGTTTCAGACGATATTGCCTTTTACCAAGACCGGGTACACAGGAGGAGTAGCAGGTTTTGGTGAAAAATTGATGACTTAAGTTTCAAGCAAGTTGAGATGCCTGAGTGCAGGTAGATGGGACTGAGGCTCAGAGGAACAGGGGTGATGAAAGTGCATTTTGTAAGTCAGCAGGTGGTGGAACATTAACACCAGGTGGTTAGAAGGCATCACTGGGGAACCGTATGTGTGAGGAGAGGTCCAAGGAAGAAATGCACATGGAAAACATGATATGTAGGGGGCATGCAAAGAAATAATAGCCAGCAAAGGACAGGAGAAGGATCGGTCAGTGAGGTATGAGGAGAACTGGAAGATAAGAGACAGTATGGGTGGCCATTAGTATAAAGTACTGGGTCAAGGTCCAGGAGGATGAAGTTAAACCAAGGGTGGGTTAGTGCAGCTGTGAGAAGATTGGTGGGGCCTTCTGCCGAGTGGCTCTGTGCAGGGCAGGGAGAGGAGACCAACTACAGGCGTGCGAAGAACCAGAGGAAGGCAGGCAACACACGCGCAGTCAAGCAGCAAGGGCTCCAGCCTTGGAAGGAAGAAAGGAGAGAAAGGTGCAGGGTCAGGAGAGGACTTTATTTCTAAGACAGACGATAGGCTCGATCATAATTTTATGATATGAACAAGGAACCCACCCAGACGAAGTTGCCTATTTAGGGAGGAGGAAGGTAATCGAAGGTACAGTGAGGCCCCATGGGAGACAGGAGCATTGGTCAAGGGCACAGGTGGAGGGAATGGCCTTAAACACAAGAAATCACAGCTTTTCCTGCAAGACCAGAAGGATAGGGCTGAGAATAAGTGCAAAAATGGATGGCTTTTCAATTGCTGGAAATTGAGGGAGTTTAAATCTGATAGTCTCGGTTTTCTCTTGAAGTTTGAAAAAGCTTAAGAAGAGTAGTAGAAGTTAGAAATAAGCATGACAAGGACCGGGAGAGGCATAACATGCCATTTTAAACTTATACTACATTTTAGTACTTTAGCACAGGTACGTGATTTCATTGTACTGTTACTTTTTGCATATTTCGTGTCCCCCTTAGTAGCTGCTCTGTCACAGACATAACAGCACAGCCCGCACAGCGTGAGTCACTCGATGGCCCACCTCTCCATCCAGCAGCAGACCTAGACAGGATAGAAGCATGCTTCTTGCCTAGCAGAGTGCCTGAAATATCCCAGGCGATCGGCAAATATTTTTTGAAAGGATGACTGACTGAATAGATGAGTAGATGTCTGAATCTGTCCAGTCGTCCTAACTAAACTGTTAACTCCAGGGTGGGAATTGCATCTCAAATGTGGTTGGATTACTCAGCATGTTCAGTACACAGGAGCTGCACAATGAAGATGTGTTAAAATAAACTGAGCCACTGAAACACCAGAGTGTCAACATGAAAATCAAGTACGTTCCAAGGAGAAGCCTGACGTGAGAAGAGATGGAGGGATGAAATTCAAAACTAGCTAAACCTATAGAAAATACAACCAGCTTCCTCCTCCCAACAGCTGCCGGTGATTAATAATTTTTATTTTTTTGAAGTTTTAGACAAAGTATCCTTTGAACACCCAGTGCCTGGTGCTTTCCATGTTTAGTGCAGAGGGATTACCAGCATCCCTCACCAGACCTCTTCTCTGGCTTCCTGGACCTCGATCCCCATGGTCGAGAGACAGAGGCTCAGATGAGGTAGCAGCTGGTGTCGGCTGTCGTCCTGTTCTGTGGCTTTCCTAGTCCTGAAATAGCGCTCCCAGCAGCAAGCGCTCTGCAGAGGCCAGAGCACTCCTCAGCCCTGCTCCAAGATGTCCCAGAGCAAACGACAGTGGCAGGGAAATGTCTTAATACAGTGTGTTGTTTAGCATAATTGATGTTCAGATGCAGCGTTGATAGAAACAAGCCCTGTTAATTGGTCTCTCAACCTACATTAGCTCCTGCATTGCAGCCAGTGGGCAGGGGCTGGGAGGCCCTGCACTGAGTGTCAGAGGCCCCCCACTGCAGCAGGGGACGTGTGGCCATCAGGTAACAGAGTCATCTGTGGCACCTAGGAGCGAGACACCCTTGACAACCCACCTTAAAGGTGTAAAAAGGAAGGTGATGTTCAGCAGAGGGAAATCTGGGCTTGCCCCAAGGGGTGGAGTACCAGAGGAATCTTTGAAGATTATAGAGTTGAGGGGTCTAAACCTAACACTGCACTAATATTACTTATGAACTAAGAGACTGTCTCTGTTCTCTGAGCCTCAGTATTACTGAAAATGCCCTGGAAATACAAGGGCACTTCAAAAAGTTCCTGGAAAATAGAATTAAAAGATAATTCAAATCTTTCCATGAACTTTTCGGAGACCCCTCATAGAAAGGAAAGAGATATTTCCTGGAGAGACAGCAGGTGGAGCCTTGTTGCTCAAGGAGAGGTCCCTGGCCCAGCAGCTCCACTGTCACCTGCTGCTGTTAGAGATGCACATCTCAGGCCCGCTACTGACCTGCCGAATCAGAATCTATAATTTAACAAGATCCCCAGGTGTTTCATCTGCCCATTAAAGTCTGAGGAGCAGTGCTCGAGGCCAGGGGTCAGCAGACACCTTTCCCTGGAACACAGCATGTCCACCCCCTTGCCTGGTGATCATGGCAGCTTTCACACTGCCGTAGCAGAGCTGAGTGTCTGCAGCAGTGACCTGATGGCCCTCAAGCCTACAACATTTACTCTCCGGCCCTCTACAGAAAGAGTTTGCCAACGTCTATTGTAGGCCACACTCACAAGGATGGCAGAAATCTCCATAACAAACCCATGTGACTAACCTTTCTCTTAGTCCTCAGAGAGCAACCTAGTACCAGATATTCAACTTGTTGTTTAAATAGTGTCATGAATATTATGGACATTTTGGAGCAATATGTGTTAGATGAGAAGGATCTCAACTCTTGGGACTTGGAGGTTGATATAGACCAGCAAAAGTTGGCAAAAGCTGAGCTTTCTGCTATCATAACTGAGTCAAGGTTTGAAGGGTGCTTCTTCTTCCTCTTTCACACAGCATACAGAAAAAATGATAAACCGGGACTCAGAATAAAGCACCAATTTTCTACATTGCATCCTTGAGAGCATGTTCATTGTGACTAGGAGTATTACCTTTTTTCCAAATATACCAGAAGGTTTCTTTGACTTTATTGCTAGAGTTTGGGGGTAATTTTAGATCCAATGAATCACCCATGAAGTCCACTTTCTCCCCTCTTCTCGTTCCCCTGCATGAAATGTTAGAAGGACATGGTCGCTCTTAAAACAGGTTTGTCTGCTCTGCTTATATATGGCAAAAAGATTGTTAAAAACATGCACTCCTTAGTGCATCTCATAAAGAGAGCTCAACTCCACGGTGACTAATGGGGAGGAAGAGGCCTGCTAAACCAACATTTCTGAAATTGCTGAAATATTTTGATAGGAGATCCTGGCTTGGAGCTTCTAGACCTGCACTTACAAGAATATTTAAAAAGCACCTTATTGTGTTTTCGAAACCTTTGGAGTTTTTCCAAGCTCTTGCTCCCCAAGTCTATCTCTGTCCCTCTGTCACACACACACAGGCACACACACACACGCACACACACACACACACACAACAACAAAAGCCGGCTACAGCTCCAGACTCCAGACGCACACATCAATCAGCACTGCAGCAGCACTGCCAGCAGCCATGTAACTGCTTAAAGACCTCAACAGCCTTCTGGCACTTAAAAGAAAAAAAACCATCTAATTAATCACAGGTGAAACAGCTTGGACTGTCTCCAAAAGCCCTGAATTTACTGCCAAGCTTTGATGCTAATTTTCTTTCTAAGTAACCCCCTAAAGAAATTTACGATTAGGTAATTAAAGTAATGAATAAAGAGATACTTAGGTGGAGGGAAATGAGGAGCAGGAAAAAGTCTGTATTTCCATCCTGCAATAAACCCATCTGGGTATGCATCATTTGTGAACCTCATCTTAAAGGTTCCCAAGTGGCTTTCTCCTGGAGAATATTTTAAAAATCAATATTTGAAAACCAAAATGAGGCCTATAAATGAAGCTGGGAGCAGGTCATTCTATGAGAGCTTGTATATAAGACAGGGAGGGCAATCTGCCTTCTGCCAGATTCTTTCTCTAATGCCACAGCTTGGGTCCTATGAGAAGGTGGGTGGTAATTTCTCCTTGTGAGCTGATTGGCGAGCATCACTGGGTTTTATTTAGAGATATCATCTTTCTCCTATTCCCCATGTCCCAGCTGGGATAGATTCTAGATTTCTGGTTTTAACTGGATGGAAAGGAATTGCTCCAGTCTTTTGTCCTTAAAATTGGAAATGTGCAGAGGAGGGCTTTGGATTTTATTATTCCCAGCCCTGATCCTTACCTCTATCTCTGACACTTAATATTGTAACATTCCGGGTAGGGAGAACTTTAGTTAATTGGCTACTTTAGGGTACAGAATTAAACAAAAATGCTCCATATTTAAATAGTGAATCAAACAAGTTTCTGCTAAACTTCTAAGTGCCTAGAGCTTCAACCCTTAATGAAAAATCTTGCTAGCAACTATTTTTCTGTCTTAATAAACATATTGTAATAAGCATAATGCTTTTTTAAATAATTCAGTATCTCGAATATTTGATTGAAAAGCTCTTTACTCTGATTTATATCTACCCTTGGAGATAGTTTACAAAGTTTTTGCAAGCAAAAATCAAACTAGATCCTCATTTTGTTTCTTTACCATGTCTAGCAGGGCATGAGTGCTTATTATTTATTATTTCTTGATTATATTCTGGTTTATGTAAAGAATATATGGGAGACTATACTAAATAAACACTGACTAAAAGACATTTCCTGGAAATTTAGTTGTTGTTTTTTTTTTTCTTTTTTTTTGGCTAAGCAACCATATGAATTTATGTGTTTATTTTTTTCCCCTCCTGAAAGGGGAAAGGTGAAAATTACAGATTCACAATTTTGACTTGGAAGTTAAGTTAGAGATTTTATAGTCTTATGATTTATTTTTGAGCTGAGGGCACTGAGACTCAGAGAGGTAAGATGATTTGGCAAAAATGCACAGCCACCTGATGGATAGTTAATATCATAGACTCCAAAGCCAGATATATCTGCATTTGCAAACTGCTTTGGCTACTTACCAGCTGCGGACATTGAGAAACTACTTGCCTGTGTTCTTTTGTTTGTTTGTTTGTTTTGTTTTGTTTTGTTTTGTTTTTTTCTGACCTACAAAATGAAAACAATAGTATTCTTGAGGTATAGTAAAGATTCAATGAGTTAATATAAGTAAGATGCTTAGCATCATGTCTGAGACATGCTAAACACTAGAAAATGCTTAGCTTTTATTAGTTTTATTTATTCATTATTTATCTTGTATTTAATTGTGATTTTATTTGTATTTAATGGATTCTTTTTCATTAGTCACGATTCCTTACTGCCTTCCAAGGAAGGTGGGACACAGTCAACGGTGGCCCTTTGGTTGCTCAGACCCAGCTGGGCATAGATGTTCATTGTTTGGAGCAGCTAGACCAGAGCTCAATTGTTATGCATAAGAAAAAGCCACATTTACAGGCCTCTGATTCAGTGCTTCATCTCTTCCTAGCCAACACGGAATAACATGAGTTTTGAAACTTATTCCTAATTGAGAATTGAAAGATCCTTTCCCCAGAAAAAAACAATTCCAGGGCCTGAGTGAGCCCCAGCAGAATGGTGGAGTCTGGGAGTATGGCTTGTTCGGGGATGTGGGTACCTTCCCAGTCATCCTGAGTCAGCCAAAGCTGAAGGTCACTGTCTGCTCAGCCCCAAGAGCCTCGGGGCCTGGCTCGCCTCTGGCCTTTACATAAAAGGCCAGAGAAGTTGGAGAATCCTGGCAAATAAGAAATACAAATGACAAAACAGCTGATTAGATCTGGGGTGACAAGAAAGAGAAATAAAAGCTGTTAGAGCCCATTTGCAACACCCCCTCTGTGAGTCAAGCTTCAAGTGTTCCTCCGAAGACTGTTAATGGCATGACAGTGTTTTTCCGTGCAGGAAGCTGACATGTGAAATAACACCAGTGTATACAAACTGTGCTCTAGCTGGTAGGACCTGCCTGCCCTTGTTTATTTAGTTACACAGATTTGAAGAGACACACCCTAATTCGGCTGTCAGGGTGAGGGCCAGTGTAAGCACCCAGCACTTGGAGGAACAGATTTCCACAGCAAACAGTTTTCTCCTACAGCAGGAGTCAGCAAACGACGGCCCAGGGCTGAACCCAGCCTGTCGCCTCATTTTCGTACAGCCAACAAGGGTAGAATGTTTTCTACACTTTAAAATGGTATAAAAAAAATCAAAAGAAGACTATGTTATGACACATGGAAATATGAAATTCAACCACCCCTGTCCATAAATAAAGTTTTATTGGAATGTGGTCACACTCATTTTTTAATGTGCTGTCTGTGGCTGCTTATGTACTATAATGGTAGCATTGAGTCATTGTGACAGAGACGGTGCGTCCAGGAGGACTAAACTCTTTACCATCTGAGCCTTTACAGAAAACATTTGCCAACCCCTGTTCTATCAGGTATCTCAGCCAAGCTACTAACATTTCCTTTGCAAAAAGTAGTCACTACTTAGCAAAATATTATAAGGGTTTCCTATAGAAGACTAAAACCTCTGTTTAGAGTCACAGCATGGAAACCAACTGATGCACCACTCCCCAAGGATCAACCACCTAATCCCCAAAGCAGCAAGTTCTCGGTTCTGTAAGAGGTCACTGGAGTTAAGGTCCACCAGGCTGCAGGTGGCCACTCAGACCAGGGGAACCAGCAGTTGCAGAAGGTAATGTACACATCTTATTCCTTCAGAAGTCACCACAGGCCATTGACCAAGAATCCCCACATTTACCTTCACGAGTGCAGTGGATTTAATTCTCCTCCCCTAAAGTCACTGAAGCTTAATCCCACTGTGACTGATGAGGGTGGGAAACCCTATTATGATAACTGAAGTGTGGGACCTCAAAAGAGGTGATTAAGTTGATGGTTTAACGGTGGTCATGGGCATGGTTGTAAGGGCTTTAAAAGGAGAGCAGCACGTGAGAGTCTCTCTCTCTGCTTCCACCCTCTTGCAGTGTGATACCCTGTGTCACTGAAGCCACCACCAAGGAATACCCTCACCAGATGTGTTCCCTGCACTTTGGACTTCTCAGCCTCAGAAAGTGTAAGCAATAATTTTTTTTTTCTTATAAATCACCCAGTTTCAGGTATTTATGTTACAAGCAACAGACATGGACGGATACAGTGAGTAAGAAGTTGAGTAAGAGCCCAGAGAAGACATCAATCCTAATCGCTTTCACATCCACCTCTGAGTCATCATGAATTCTTACTCCTGTGCCTTGACATTTTTGCAAAGTTTAATAAATGGGATTTTACTCTTTTTCTACATAATTTCCTCCACCCCGAAAAATAGCCGTGGCCCTCAGCTGGCCCTACAAATCATGTCCAAGACCCTCCACATCCGAGAGTTCAGGTTGCTTACAACATCGTTTTACAATAGATTTTTTTTTTCCACTAAGTTTATATAAGTCAGAGCAAATGTGTTAATCTTGAGAAGAAGAAGAGCGTTGCTGTTGTTTGGAGGATGGGACGGGTGAGGCGTGACAATAAAGAACAGTAATACTGTTCCGAGAGCCTCAGGCACCATGCTTCATGGGACCAGTCATGGAACTATTCACTCAAGACATGCTCAGAAGAGCTGGTAGGTGCCGGTGACCAGTGGGCTAATCACCCCATAGTACCGATGCATATATGGTCATTCATAAGTAATGCAGAGGAGAAGACAGACCTGTCAGGAGGGACTAATAACAAAGGGGCATTGAAGGGGAAGGAACACCCGCCCTGGGCAACCTAACGGAAGAAGTGGAATTGTAATTGAGTTAAAATGAGGAGTCAGATTGTACCAGTCAGAGACTGTAATTTAATTTATGGAGTTTTTGTGGTGAGAAAACCCTTAAATACAGAGTCCTTTAATACCTTCATTACGATGTTGTCCAGTAGGGCTGCTATAAGAAAATACCTAAGACTGGGTAACTTATAAACAAAAGGAATTTATTTCTTATAGTTCTGGAGGCTGGCAAGTCCAAGATCAAGGTGCCAGCAGGTTTGGTGTCTGGTGAGGGCCTGTGGTATCCTCCCATGGCAGAAAGAGCTAAAGGGACAGAAGGACAATTTCGCCACCTCCAGCCCTTTATCTAAGGCACTAATCCCATCCTAGAGAGCAGATCCCTCAGGGCCAAATCACCTCCTCCAGGCCCCATAATACTAGTTGTAATACTATCACATGGGGGGATAAGTTTCAACATTGGAACTTGGGGGACACATCTAGACAATAGCAAGTGAATTGGTCACAGAGCCAACTCTTGACTTCCCAACTGAATTCTCTTTCAAAAAAACAGAGTAGACAAAGAACGTTCAGCCAGTGCCTCAATTGCTTGGGGCAGGAAGTTTTGTAGTTTTTGATTTCTGAAACATGAAATGCTACTGGGTAGCCCTACCTTTGGTGAGGTGGAGAGAGGAATACTAGAGGAATTTCAAATCCTACCCTTCGATGAGAAGAGATTAAGTGTGGACAGTCTCACTCCTTGACTGCCGGGACCACAGCTGCAGTGTTTAGGGCTCCCCTGCAGGGTAAATGGTCTCTGGAGTGAGTGGTGAGATGCAGATCAAGTCCTGCCCACATGCAGGAGCTCGATCACAGACATGACTTTCTCCCCCTGTAGTTTTTAAGAGTTATTTCTCATAGGTCTCTGAAATATTTTTTATTCACTTTTCCATAGTGCAGAATCTCTTATCCATGTACATGGGGGTTTCTTTTAATCAAAACGGAAAGAAAATAACTTATTTTGGATGGTGACCTCATAAAGATAGATGTGAAGGAAAGTGTGGGGTTAATTTAAATGACTTCAAAGGGTCTTTTTTTGTTCTCTAAGTTTTACCTTTTTAAAAATTCACACCTGAGTTATAAGCAGGCACCATCACGTCCAACTGGGTGGGAATTGAGAGACATACAAGTTAATGGTCTTGCCAAAAAGAAGGTCATAGAGAAATCTGACAAAGAGTGTCTGAGACGGGGACCATGACATAACCCACCTGACAAATAAGATCACAGTCGCCTCAGAGCATCGTAAGGGAACAGGCGCTATGAGCAGGAGGCTCCGCTTTAAGCAGCCTCCCCGTGCTCCCTCCGAGGGTTGCCAACAGGTGAGGTAGTGGAGGTTGGCATTTCACATGAACAGCCCCTGCCCAGGTGCTCTGCACAGCTTCGCATGTGCCATCAAATTCCTGTCCTTTGAGAGACGCAGAGGACAGGTCATGTCAACAGGGTATGCCCTGTGCCTCGGGGTAAATTTCCCAGTCACTGAGACCCCTGCCAGCCCTCCCACCTGGCCATCCAGGCTTCATCAGAGACTTGGCAGTAAACATGTTGTTCTCTTTACTGCATTCCGAATAGCTGGAAGGAATCTTCCAAGAGGCACAAGACCACCTCTACCCAGAAAATAGCAACAAAAAATAAAAGTGACAATTGCCCTACTTAGGTGTCGTGTATATTTCTGTATGACGAGGGCAGATGCTCCCCCATCATGCACCAGGGAACATACGTGTGTTGTACGGGGTAACCATCTTTTTGTTGGCAGTCGACTATTGTTATCATTAAAAGCCTCTTCAACTAGAACAAAGTTTATTCCTCCAGAAACTCAGAAGAGGAAAAATGAGGCCGCGAGTTCCACCAGAAGGGTCAGCAGGTTTGAAGTCGCCTTTCTCCTCTCCTCTATTCTGAGAGTCACAGGAAGCCTGAAACCCCTTTGACACTCACCGCAGTGATGACAGATCCTCCCTGAAGACTCGACAGCAGCAAACAAATGCATTGTTGTCCCTGTCAGGCACTACTGAAAGGTGATCCGCAGCCGGACTACAATCGGCCTCATCTGTTAGCATCAGCAAGTGCGAGCCAGAAAGCTCATGACCTCAAGAAAAGCGAAAGCAGGGAACGGGTTCCTGAAATCAGGCTGCAGAATCAGGAACCCGTCAGCAAGCACTGAGCAAGGAAACACTGCACCTCCAGCTGGTGACTGAGGCCTGCCTGGCCCTGCCTGCCTCCCTGCCCCGTCCCCACCTCGAACAGCCCATCTCCAGAAAGTGCAATCACAGACTTGTGTGATCAGGAACGTGGATTTCAGTTTTCCATAGTTCAGTTTTCTTTTCATCACTACATACTGTCTCCCTATGGATTGAAGAGACTCCATGACTATGACTTTTAGTAGCACTTTGAATGCGTGGCCATCTCCAGTGGAAGTGGTCACTCTGTCATCCGCGTCGCAATACATCAAGGCATTGCCATTTCAGAATTAAGCATATGATTGCATTTTGCAACATACACTAGTTGCTTAAATGGTTAATCTTTACCAAACCAAGAACTCCTTAATGACAGGTGCAATGTGGACTGGGATCGGGCAGTTGGGAGCATGGGCTTTGGCCTGAGTTCAAAAGCTGGTCCACCATATGCTCAAGGTCAACTCTTGAATTTTTCGCAGACTCAATTTTCCCACCTACACAATGAAGGAAAGAAGTGGAACATGTTACAGGCTAAATCATCTCCTTCATGTGAAATTATTATGTCTAAATCTTAACCTCCAGTATCTCAGAACATGACTGTGTTTGGAGATAGGGTATTTTTCAAGAGGTAATTAAGGTTAAACGATGTCATTAGGGTGGGCTCTAATCCTATATGGCTAGTGTCCTTATAAAAAGAGGAGATGAGGACCCAGACAAGTACAGAATGAAGACTATGTGAAGACACAGGGAAGGGTAGAGGGTCATCTATAAACCAAGGAGGGGGGGCCTCACAAGAAACCACCCTTGCCAACACCTTGATCTTGGACTTCCAGTTTCCAGAACTGTAAGAAAATGAATTTCTGTGGTTGGTACTTCGTCATGGCAGCCCATGCCAACTAACACAGGTAGGTCTGAGCTAGAGGTCTTTCATCCCTGACCACCTAGGCTCATGGTTTATAACCTGGAGGATTACATACCCCATTGAGAAGGGGCTGGAAGCTTTGGACCCTCTGGGAAAATGAACATACACACAGAAGTTTGCAAACCATTCAGGGACTCAAGGACCTATCTGTGGTTCTTAATGTCCTAAAACCTCCAGAAGCTTGACGGATGATTTAGGAAGAGAAAGGGAACAAAATCCTCAGGTTGTAATGAGACATTTCTGAAGAGTTAGGCTCTTCATAGCCTGGTCAGGAGGAAGAGTTAAAATACGGGAAGAAAGGACACCGTTATCACTTCAATTCACATTCCCTCAAAGTGACCTCAGCACTTTGTTTTAGGGAAAAAAACAAGTGGATCCTCAGATTTTTTTCTGCCATCTTTGCATACATCAGAAAGAAGATCCCCTCAGGGCATTTTCTGTACTTTACCAGCTCTGCTTAAATACACAAATTAATGAGCTGAAATTGATGTGCTATGATATTCAGGGACGTTTTTCTTTTCTACCCTGGTCTAAAGAATGAAAGCATTTGGCCATCTCACTTTATTTAAAGGAAGATGGTATGAGATGAGCAAGAAATGAGTTGACTTGGGTTCTAGTTCTAAAAATGTTTAGTTCTTTCAAAGTCATAGCACTTTCATTGAGAACTGAAGTCTGAAGACGCAGACTTCAGCTAGAAAACTCTAAAGTAAAACTTAACATATTTACCCTTATTCTGGCTACCTACCCATGATCTAAAATTTGGCACCACCACCAGTCCTGGGCATCTCTAGTTCTAAGCTCCCCCGTATTCTCCTCCGTCTCCCCTCTGCCTCCCCTCCATCTCCCCCTCCCACATTTCCCCATTATGTAAAATCAGCAGGTTGAAAAGACCTCTGAGGTCCTTTCTGACTAAATAAATTCTATGATTTTATGATTCTCTGAATCCCAGTGCTGCGGTAGCTCTAATTTCAGGCTTGTCTTTAATTCTTTGCTCTGCTTCACAGAGCAGGAGAATAGCTTATGTTGCAAAATGCATCCCAGAGAGTAGTGCCCAGAGACCAGGAACAGGGCGAGTGCAGACGCAGCTAATGCAAAGCACAGTGGCAAAGCATGGGCTACGGGAGGAGGGGCCTCAATGCTGACTGTAAAAAGCTTTGCTTGGCAATTTGGCTATGCTAGCAATTACAAGGGGGTGGAGGGTTGGGGGAGGTGAAGTGATGGTGGAGATTTCTGTTAAAAAAGCTCTTCCAGAGGCTTCTCACTGACTTAGCTCTGTTGGAGAACTGGGAGAGCTGGCAGAGAGCCAAGGATGAACCTTGAAGGAGCATGCCAATTTCTTTACCTACCTAATGTTAGGAGATAACTCACAATGTCCTGAGCACATGGCTCTTTTTCTGATAATGCTGGAGGGGAGCTGGCCTTGACATGAAATGGAAGGTCACTGACTTGCCCTTACACTTCCTGTAACATGTCTTCTCTGACAATCCTATCAGACAGAACCCAGGATAAGTAATGCATAATTGAAAGAACTTTCGTAAGAATTAAATGAGGAAGAGGGTAGGGAGAAATTGGTAAAGGGCCACAAAAAAAGTTTACATTGTGTAATGATAAAAATTTTTTTAAAAGAATTAAATGGGAAAATGTGATTTAGAAGTTGTGATATGCTAGTCCAACGAGGCAGGGGTATAGCAGAAGCAGCACTGGCTCCGTAGACAGAAGAAGTGGTTAAGATCTGGCTTTGCACTGGGTGAGACCTCGTAACCAAGTCTCTTTAAGTCATACTTTCCCTGACTTTACGGCCATGCAAAAGTTGTTATTGTAATAGCAATTACATGGTGAGCTGGGGTAGTGGTAGTGGTAGGAGGAGTAGAAATAATAATTTTCTTTCAAAAGGAAAATGAACCACTCTCTCCAGAAACTTCAGCTTTATCCTTGGCTCTGATGGATTTTCTCCTTGAAGACCTCTCTCCATGGACTTGGCTGGGTCAAGACTGTTCTGGTCACAATAGCTGCAAATGACATTTTCACATTTCCAAAACCAAACTGTATTGCCACCTTTATAATTGTCCATATGAGGAATCATTCACCCTGAGCCACCAAGGAGTGATTTACCTTTTTTATGTCTCCAGGGGGCATCAAAAAGTGGCAAAACAAACTGTTAGACGTCTACAAGGCTGCCGCAAAAATAATTCCAATTGTAACAGGTATGAATACATATATGTATAACTGTTAGGGCATGTGTAAAATTATATCATAGAGACAAAGTGGGTAATGGAATTATGGATGATTTTTGGCATCCTTTCTATATTTTTTCTTTATTTTTTATGCTCTCTTCAATGAGCATATATTTTTCTTTGGAAGGGACCTGCAATGATGTAAGGCCAAAGTATTTTTATCTTCCTCATTTAAAATAATAAATAAATAAATAAAAGAATTAAGAAGACCCAAGAAGAAGAAGTGTGTGTGCATACACACACACACACACACACTGAAAAACACACCTGACTGAGGAAGTTTGTGTCATATGGCTAATTTCTTAACTTTCTTTCAACAGACGGGGGAAAACTAAGAGCCTAACCTCACAGGTGACTAATCACTTTTTCTTTTTTTCCACACTTTTCCAGGGTTTTTATTTATTCTTTGGGTTAAAAAAAAAAAAAAAAGGAAAAAGTAGAAAGAGGAAAAAAGTCCACCACAATGCCCAGGACTGCTTCAAGGGTAAACTGGGCCCTGACTGCTAGCAGAGGAGGTGCACGCACGTCCAGTCCTTCCTGAAAGCCAGCCCTGTGTTCTGTGCTTTGTGGTAGACACATGAGTGACTTATTGCTCCTAACATCTCTTAGTTTGTCATATAGTTTTCAGCAGCTCTTTTTAGCTGTTGCAACCTCTGCCCGTGCAAACACTCTCTCACACACACACTGACTTCACTTTGTTCTTTTTTCACATGTCAACTCATAAAGCTTTCATCAAGTCAACCAGGTGGAAAGATCCCTTTGCTGAAAGAAGCATTCACTGAGGTCCGGGTGGCGGGGAGAGCTGTTGCACAGGAGAGGGGAGCGGTAGACACGGTGGGGAAGAGAGGAGAGTGTGCTGCCAATGGGAAGAGTTTCATGCATGGGGAGGGAAGCACAAGCTTCACAGAGGCGTGTCCGGTAATGAAAGGTCTCCTCTCCTCCGCATGCCCTGGCTGCCAACATCCACGGAAGCTGACAAATCTGTCACTGCAGAAATGAGAGACGGAATTCATAATAGACATATTCAAAGGAGGAGAGCTTTGGACCTAATACCCAATGATGATAAGGAGGCTTAAGCCAAGTCGGCAATTCCTCCCGAGTGGTGCAGACCAGCCTCCTGTGAGGAAGCTGGCTTCTCCTTCCTCCCGCCCACGACCCACTCACCCCCTGGTTTCCATCTGTGCTGTGACGTGCCTTGGTCACCCTGCCCCTTAGAGTTCCTCAGCTCACTCTCTCAATATTAGCTGTTAAGTACCCTCGAGCCAGTGGGAAATAAAAGGGTTGCTAGAAAGAATAATGTATTTGGAGAAGGAAAGGCACAGAGAGGTCAGAAATACAAGGAAAGATAGAGTAAGAATATTTGGGCTGTCCTTTATTTCTCAAACATGAGCATCATTACTTAGGGGTTTAAGATTTGGAAAAAGATTAAGTATGGCTAGAGCCCAGATTTCCTGGATTTTCTACCAACAGTCTAATTTAGCAGAAGATACTCCCGGAATATCTAGGATCCTGTAGAAAGCTGCACGATAAATTCAGGGTTCCCAGTTTTACTTTGAAGTACCTGGATTAAATGCAGAAGGCTCCAGTCTCTGAATTCTGAATTTTCCCTCCCTTACTCATGACACTTGATGAGAACATAGAATACCTACTGCTATGCAGCAAAATAACACCAGCCAGAGTCGTGCTGTAAACCAGAGAGCAAGAAGCAGCAAAGTGTACATCTGGGAATACCAGAGACAGCTTTCGTCACCGTGTGTAGGGCACTTTGTGGTCTCTCTGGTCTCTCCTCAGCTCCAGCACCACAGTGACGTTTCCAAAGACTAATGTACAAATACAGCCAAACAACGTTACTACTTTTACCAGTATTTTCTCTTTTCCCTTGACTTCAGAAGTTCAAACATCATGTGTGGTTTGTTAGTTATGGAGGAACGGTGTTTAGAAACCAGGATCTGGGTGCTACGTGTGCTTATTGCTTTTCAGTTAATTTCTTTTATTTCAGATATTTATTTTTCAATTTTAGAATCTTATTTTTTTATAGTTTCTCTTTCTCTGCTGAGATATCCTATCCATATCCACTATTACAAGCATGTTTTTCCTTACATCCCTGACCATAGCTGCTTTAAAATCCTTTTCTTCTAGTTCTAACATCTGGTATTACATGAGTTTGTGTCTATTGGCTGCTTTTTTTCCTCTTGAGCATGGGTCGTGTTTTCCTGTCTTCCCATGTTCAGTAATTTTGGATTGTATCCTGAACATTGTGAATGATATGTTGTAGAGATTGTGGGTGTTTTATATTTTATGTTCCTCCAAAGAGTCTTGATTTTTTTAAAAAAGTCTTAGCCAGCAGTTACCTTGATAGGACTCAAACTCCAAACTCCATTTCCCTATAGTAAACAGCAGCTGAAATCTCTGCTCAGTTCTCTCAGACTTACTTAGGTACCTGGAGTCTGCCCCTCACACGTGTAGTTCAGTGATCAACCAGATATGTGGGCATTTTTGCACAGGATTTAAATATGTCCATTCTCGAATATAACCCTTCACTTTCCAGTTGCTGTGGTCATTCCTCTGGTTCTTCAATCAGCAAAATGTCAGGTTTCTGTCAGAGTTTTAGCCACTGCACATGGGGACAAACTAAGACCTGCCCCTGGTCAAAGAGCCTTAAAAAAGGGAATTGCATCCAATCCCATTCTCATCTTCCAAATGTCAACCCCCCACTCTAGTTTCTACCTGTTTTTGTCATTCTTAAGTGCCTTTGGGTCATTGTTTTCTGTGCTCTGTTCAGCACTGATAATTATTATCTGTGAAGCAGTTGATCCCATAGGAGCTACTCTGCCATTACTGGAAGCAAAACCTTGCTACTGCAAGGTAAAAAATGTCCACTGACCTACTATTATCATACTTTGAGTTGTCTAGAAAACACAATTTTAAAACTTTAAAAAGAAAATTTCATACTATATGTATTCAATAAAACACAAAATTTCATCAAGAACTTATTTTCAACATCTGTAAATTTCACAGGGACCATGTTGTACTTACAGCCCTGTAACTCTCCATCTGCCTTCAGGGAGGATGCAATCTACTCAGGAAATAAGTTGGGCACAACAGATAAATAGCAGCATGCAACAGCATAAACAAATGCCAGCCAAATGATGTGATAATAAATAATGAGCAGGAGGAGGTCTTAATGGGATGATTCAGCTGGGGAAGGCTTCCTGGAGAAGGTGAAACTTGAGCTGATCTTGAAGGAAGAGAACAGATTTAGATAAATATATAAGAAATGGAAATAATTTTCTAGGAGGGGAATAAACATACAAACCAAAGCACAGTTTGATTTAGGGACAGCAAGTGAACCAGTTTGGCTAAAATGAAGAGTTTAAGTAGTAGGGAAATAATGAATTATAATGTTAGAACAGATGGCAGGAGATCAGGAGTCCAAAGCAACGTTATTTGGATCCCATGTTCTTATGAGAGATGAACTAAGATTCATCGTGTACAGATTATGTGCCTGGTGAGCTCAGGATAAGTTATAACAGTAATCTGTGGTTCTATGTTAGGCTACGTTCCGGAGTAACAACTATAAAATATGGGGAATAGCCCATATCCCTCTGGCTGAGGTAGCAGTTTCTACCTGAGGTGAGTAGACTTCATTAATGTCAAGTATGTGTGGAAGAGGTGGGTTTTAAAAAGAACTCTGGAATCAGTCTGAAAGTACTTAGAGAAGAAACTTTACCTCTCCCTGGCCGTCACTCTCTAGAGTCTCTATTTTTATTGTGTTTCCGGAAGGTGAGAGAAAGATGATCCCTACCATATAGGACAGATTGAAGATGAGGCAAAGAGATACTCAGACTGTAAACGCCATGAGGTCAAAGATCACACATCTGTGAGATTCAGCACCCAAGGTTTGCAGTGTCTGGCAGCAAACGGGCACTGAGCAAGGGTGGGCATCAGAGTGAAAACGAATGAGCTGGACCCAGCACGCTGCTGCACGCTGCTCTCCAGGCTTATTCTCACTACCCCCTCTCTTTGAGAGGCTGTCATCTAATAGTATTTCAGCCTCTGAGTTTAGACTTAACCATTAGTTAAAAGCGAGCCAATGGTGGCAGGAGTAGAAATTAGTAATAAATTCTCAAGGAAAAGGCAAATCTCCAGAGTCACAAATTTGAAATTCAAACAACACTTTCTCCACACAGAGTGTCACTCCATATTGTCAAACATGGAGTGTCTGGGTTTGCTTGCATTAAGAAAGCTAGAACATTTCCCAAAGGGTCATTCAAAACGTATGTCTCTCTTACGATTAGACCACCCCGTACAGGTGGTATCATAATGTGCTTATTACATATGAGGAAGAGATGCAGGGAAGTTAAACACCTTGCCCAAAGGCACATAGCAACAAGGTAACAAAGCCCTGCCTCTCTACCGGACCACCAATTAGTTCAAGACTTGGGCTCGCAATCTGCTTGAGGTGGCGTGTCAATGACGGAGACTACAGCGAAGGGACATTCACCCCAGAGAATGGAGGTGAGAGGATTAGGCTAATGACTAATGACGTAGCTCCACACAGGGCAGAATCGGGGTTAACGATGAGACCGAAAGCATCGAAATGCTGCCTCCTCTAGACACAAGCCACAATAAACAGGCAGAGAGTAGAATTTGACTGAACAAGTAAAATTTGGACGGACACTTCTTGAATCATCTCGATTGCCAGAGGTTACCACAGGCAAAATTAAGGCTGTGAAGGTCTCCCACTGTCATGCATGATAAGAAATGTGCCACGCCCTTCTCGGATAGAATTTACGTTTCCTGTTACTCCTTTCTCTATACCCCTCCCACAGCACCCCCAAATAAAATCAAGACTAAAGTTCAGTGCAGAATATCGCTGAAGACCCAGAACTCGTCTTCACTTAATTTATTTCATTAAAATAGATCCACTGAAGGAGAAGATGCTGAATTTGGTCCTAGTTCTCACTCATGTAATTAACTACTTAACAAAATGCATTGAAGATTTACTATATCCCAAGCATTTTTTACAGGCATGAGGGACGTGGATAACATTAATAAGACACAGTTCTTACCCTCAGGGAGCTCATAGTACAATTACATGATCTAAAAACGCTGACTTCATTGTCTTTAGGCTCAATTTGTTCATCTATAAAACAGAACAAGCCTCATCCCTTTCTGAGAGGCTAAATATTCCTGTAGGTGTCCATGCAGCCTGTGCTGCACTGCAGTAAGAAAGGCAACCTGTGAGAAAATTATTTTTACCTTTTACACACTGCTTCATTTAACAGTCAATAAACTAAATCTAAACTGTGGGGATGTGTTAGGCAATTTTCCACCAAGTGCTCTGAATTCCCGGGACCACTAGCCGAGTGCTTTAAAATTACCTCCTCTTCTTAAGGATGGGGAAGTATAAGTCCAAGGAGGGGGATCGTCTTGCAGATTTAGTTAGAATTCCATTACTTAGGATTATGTTTGTCTGTAAGTAACAGGGACCTAGAAAAGAGCAACTCAAATAAGGTAGAAGTGTATTTCTCTCTCATGTAAGAGAAGTTGGAGGTAGATAAGTCTGAGACTTACATGGTAGTTCCAAAGTTGTCAGCATGGAATCAGCTCCATCCTAGCTCCACCAAACCCGGGGAATAGTCTTTGCTGACTTGATCCAAGACAGTTGCCAGGACTGCAGCCATCACATTCATTTCCAAGCAGCAGGATGGACAGAGAAGGTTGGAAAAACACACCTTCTGACCAATCTTCTTGCATCCCATTGGCCAAAATGGAGACACATAGCCACGCTGAGCTGCAAGGGAGGTTAGAAAATTTAGTCTTTAATCAGGCTAGGAAATTTAGTCCTTACAATTGCCTAGCCGAAAGTCAAATTTTCTTTGAGAAAAAATTGGAATAAATGATCTGTAAGGCAACTAGCAGTCTCTACCACAGGGAGCATCAGAAAGATATCAATAAATATTCCTTGCAGCTCCTGCAGGCCTACTGCCTCTCCTGAGCTACAACCACCATTGCCTGGGATAACCCCATTCCTAGCCCGTGGTTTTCAAATATTAGCACACACCAGAATCACCTGAAGAACTTGTTAAAACACAGACGGCTGAGCCCAGCCCTAGAGTTTCTGGTCCAGTAGATCTGAGGTGGACCAGATAATTTGCATTTTAATAAGTTCCCGGTGATGGTGATGCTGTTGGTCTTGGAACCATGCCTGTGAATTACTGCTCTAAGCAAATGGAAAATGCAGGAACAAAAGGACAAAGGAGGAAAGCAGGAGATGGTGAGTGTTAAGAACTACCACAGGATCCAGCAATCCTACTACTGAGTATTTATCCAAAGGAAAGGAATTAACATACCACAGAGATATCTCACCCCCATGTTTATTGCAGCATGATTCATATAGCCAAGATACAGAATCAACCTAGGTGTCCATCAACAGATGACTGGATAAAGGAAATGTGGTATATACACACAATAGTACTCAGCCGTGATAAAGAGTAAAATTACATCACTTGTGGCAACATGGATGAGCCAGGAAAACATGTTAAGCTAAATAAGTCAGGCACGAAAAGATAAATACCGCACGTTCTCATTCATATGTGGGAGCTAAAAAAAATTGAGCTCATAGAAGTAGAGAGTAGAATTAAGGCTGCTACAGGCTGGGAAGAACAGAGGTAAGAAGGAAGAGGAAGAGGTTGGTTAGCGGATACAGAATTATAGCTGGATAGGAAGAATAAATTCCAGCATTCTATAGCAGTGCTAGGTGTCTATAATTAACAATAATTTATTGTATATTTTCAAATGGCTAGAAGAGAGGAGTTCAAATTTTTCATCATGAAGAAATGATAAATGTTTGTGGTGATGGATATGCTAATTTGCAGGATTTGATCATCACGCAGTGTATAAATATATGGAAATGCTACTCTATACCCTTTAAATATGTACAATTATCAATTGTCAATTAAAAAGAAAATTTAAAAAATGATGACGTTGTCAATAGAGAGTTGAATTGACAAAAATAATAATAACATCAAGCCATGCGGATGGAAACACTGTAAATCAAGACCTCTAACTCACCTCAGAAGAGTTCTTGCAACATTCCGGGACATTTTGACACTAACATAACCCAGATGCTATTGCTCAAGAGATCCTGGGTGTGACTGTGACCTGCCTGACCTGCTTGACTTGCCTTTTTGGAATCAGCAGAGGTCATGCTTTATTGCTCCAAATTACTAAAATCTGATTTCTTTCTTACTTCTGACATCTTATCTGCAGCCCCAGTGGAATTGCTGGCCTATGACCCACCTTGGATACTCGGCTCAGGTTTCCTGGGAGAACAGCATGCTGACACCGAAACAGCTGTAATCAGCTGCTCCTCTCCCACAGCCTCATGAAATCAGTCACCTGGGAGCTCCTGGTTTCCTCGTCAGCTCTCCAGAACCCCATAATTGTGTCATCTTCCATCCCTGGGGCTGCCAGCGATGATAAGTCAGAAACTTCTAGAGCAACACCCTCTGGTTGGGGGAAGCATCTTCTTTATCACTGGGGGCTTGTTTTTGTATTGTTTCGCATGTTTTCTCTCCCACAACATACATTCACTCCTGGCTTAGATCACACCTTACTTGGAACATGCTGTGTGCATACTTTAGTGATTCGTGTATACCCTCTCTCTCCTCCAGCCACGGGAGGCTCGGAAGCACCCAGCACAGTGCCCGACGTCTGGGCAATCTGTAAGTGTGGGGTGGTTGACACTGAGCCTGGGGATTTTGCACATACACAGTTTGTCAGCAGGGCCTTGGGATCCTCTACTGGCTGCCCTGCCCAAAGCTCCAGCCCTCAGCTCCACCTGTGAGCACCACCAACCTCAGACTGTGGTCACTTTCTCTTTTACCCCACCCTCCTCTGAAAAAAGATAGTGCTTACACGCTGGGTGTAACGCTTTTGAGAGAGTGCCAGGCCCTAATGCAGGCCTTTGGCAGCGACAGACAGAGATAAAAGGGGCACAATACGAACTCCTAAAGATCTTCTGTCCAGGAGGAAGAGCAGGTGCCTGAACTCCAAAGGCGGCAGCAACAATTGCAAGGATTGATCTCGGTCCAACAGGTCAGTGAGCATTCAACGTGCAGTTGACTTATACTGTTGTGTGTGTTGTGTGTGCGTGTGTGTGTGTTACAGGTAGAGCACAGAATCAGACTCAGCAGCTTCGTCCCCTCTCTGACTAGTTTTGCTATGAACTGTCACCTCTCTCACAATGCTGCCGAAGACCCTGAGGAAAGGATGTACTAAGATCTTTGAGGGAGGTGAAAAAATCAGGAAAATATTAATGCTCTAGCAAACTTGCTTCTTCACCTTGTTCTTTTTGGCATTAGAAACCTAAAGCTCAGCCGGAAAGCACAAACAAATGAGGTTTTAAAGTCACCCATACGTCAGGTGCCAGGCTGTCTATGGAAAATGAAATTGACCTGTTTAAAAGACTTGATTGGGCTTAGGAAGATAGTTCCCTGAGCCCAGCTCATCTGCCCTAATCAGCTGCGGTTTTTGTTCAGTCTCATTTAATTTTTCTTGCCACAGGGACAAAAAGAGAGAGAGAGAACAATAAAAGGGGGGAGTGGTGAAGGGACAGAAGGAATTAAAGGGCTCCTGAGTGAATAGGTAATTTGACTCACTGTTTACACTGCTGGTGGAGATATTTAAACAGTTGGCCTACTGATGACCCTTTAAATTGGGATTTCAGAGAAATTTTTAAAACCAAATAAACTTCAGAGTAATGAAGACTATTTTGTAGGCTCTAAACTAATCCAGGTGGTCAGATTAGGAAGGGGTTGGGCAGGGGTCATTACTGGGGAGGTAGCTAAAAAGGCAGTTTTTCTTTTCCCTGCTTGAAAGCTAGTTGTAATAAACTATCAAAAATTTATGGCGACACGTGCAAAATAATATACTGGGCAACTAAAATATAGTTGGGGAAATTATATTTTTGTATGTTCCTGGTGCCATGTACACACAATAATAATGTAAAATGTCGGAGAGGGAGGGATTGCCACGGAGGGTGATGTCACAAGAAAGGTTTCACTAGTTGCTGAGACTCTATTGGGGTCTTGTGTGATGTGCAAAATTCAGATAGACAAAGAGGAGGTAGTTATTATTCTAGGAAAAGGAAAAGGCATGAGATTAGATAAGGGGAGAGAGAGAGTACTAGAGATTATTACTGTGCTAATAACTGTTCACAAAGCAATGAGCATAATCTCATGGGAAATTTTTGGGGAAGGTGATAATGTTAAGTGAAGATTTGAAAAATCCCCTCCTATGTGCTGACCAAAAGAACACAAAAGAAGCAAAATAGAGAAAAATATGCTTGAGCAGTTCTCAACCTGGGAAACAATCATTACTTCATACCACAAACCCTGAGAAATAAGTGTAAGACACAATTTGCTCCAAATTGAAATGAGTCATCGAGGGCTGACAACCCACCCCCACTTCCCAAGACATCCATGCAGTGTAGTGGGAAAATGGAGAAATGCTTTTTAATAATTTTTAAAAGACTCTAATCACCAATTTATTAAAATGAAGACTGAGTATTTGAACCGGCTATAGGCAAAAAAGCAAACCCCCTACTCTGACTTTCTTTCCTCGCCGAGGTCCTGTACACGCAACAGTTGGGACAGAAGATTGCATAGCCATGCCACATTTTTTTCCCTCTAACCTGACTTCCTAATCATGGCACAGGCTGACTCTGCAACACAGACAAACCCTTCCTAATATGGAGAAGCATGGTTTGTAGAAGCATCCCTAGTACAGCGGTTTCCATTCCTATAGAAAGATTGAATCTGTACACCACGTGTTTTAGCTGCCTGTGGCTTGAGCTCCTTTCCCAACTACTGAACAACTGAATTAACCATTGCTATCCATCATCCAGGCCCCCAGATAAAATTTAAAGGGGGGATTAAAATAGTGTACAAGTAAATTGAAAATGGAAAAACAGAACCTACTTCAGTCATGCAAATAGCAAGTCTGAAAAGAGTTTCTGTCATTAAAAAGTGATGAGCAAGAAAATAAACAAAACAAGCATGCAACACAAGACCTACACAAAAAAATCTTGCATACATAAATGTGTACACACAAAGAAAGGAAAGGAATATAAATTGTAGATTTTAGGGGAAATTCATTCCTGGAAAAAGATTTAATAAGAAAATGTAAGAAAAACATAGATGGCATCACAGTCTCAAGGAATTATTTTTTAAAAAAGTCTATGAAACAAATTGAAAGAGGCAAGTAATTAGTAGACTGGGTTTTTAAAAAGAGACAGTTGCTGAAAATCATAAAACAATTAAATATGATAATGCCATTGCATTTAATTGGCTTTAAGATCCAGCGAAAATCAGAATTAGCAATACCAATAGAATCAGGGACATGGAGAGTAGGTTTGCAAGAAAAGCATCTAGATTATACAGAAAAAACACAAAACACCAAAAACAGTAATATGTGCGGATATTGGCTGAAAATAAGCATATGGGTGATAAGTGGGTTTTAAGAAGAAAACAGAACAAGTGAGACAGAAACAGCATTCAAAAACATAATAGAAGAAAATGTTCCTAAAGTTAATGAAGACTTTAATCCGCAGACTGAAAGAATTTACAGCTCACTGAAATTACCAACAAACTTCAAGACATACCCTAAAGAATCTTTTGAATTTCAAAACTAAAGAAAAAAAAATACTACAGGCATCCAGTCAACATTAACCTACCAAAGAAGATAATCAAGTTGTCCCCCAAACAAAATCTCAAAAAGAAAATATTCCACAAGGAAATGGCACAATTCTAGAGTTTTGAAGGGGTAGAGAAATGTGAAATAAAATTTTTATATTTAGCCAAATTTTTATTCACATGTGTTGACAATAGAAAGATAAATTCAAGGTTGAAGCACAGCATGCCCCCGCAAAACCTACTTGAGGATAGAGTTTAACCAACTAAGAAATTATCAGAATAAAGTGATCATGAATAAAGAATACTTGAGAAAAGACAGTGTTGAACATTTAGTCTATATAAACACAGAGTTGGCTCCAAGTAATTTTAATTTTGCTAATTATATTGAAGGAAAAGATTGGAAATATCTAATTTTTCAAAGACAAGTTATGTAATGTAGAAAATAACTGAAACACTATTTAATGTAGTAATAATAATTTCACTAGGAGAGTCATACAAGACCAAGACAGTGAAATCTAAATGACCTAATTTCTTCATCTTTAATAGGAAAAAATATCAATATTACTTACTTTCTCAATTTTACTGAGTAATAATCTTAAGTTTTGGCACATTAATTAAACACACTGAATATTCACAACCAGAAGAAATAGTATACAGTTCTCAAAAAAATTACCCAACAAGGAGTGTAAACACAGCAAAAGATACACAAGGAAGTGTGCACCATACAGCAATGGGAAAATACTTTAAAATAAAATAATAAAGTAGAAAGTAAAATAACATAAAAAGAGAGAAAGCATTAAAAACAGAAATATAAGATAACAGAATATAATACTAACTGTATAATTTATAAATGTAAATTGATAAATTACTTATTCAAAGAAAAACTCCCAGATTAGGGTTAAAAACTTAAAAACAGGCTTAACTTTCTTTAGTCTACAAAAAGTACCTATAAAGAAGGTAATCAGTAAGACTCAAAGTAAAATGATAAGCAAATACTTAGCAGATAAAGTAAAAGTTAAATAAAGCCACATGTAACTAAGACAGAAGGAACCAGGGTTTCAATCACTGTCTTACAATGTTGAATTCTAAATTAAAGGATTGAATGAGACAAAGCTAATTCTATTGTGTTGATCAAGACCCAACACTCAATGAACGTATAATCATCATCTACTGTATGTGTCAAATAAAATAAAATTAAACTATATAAAATTAAAATCCATATAAAATGCAATAAAAATTTTACTGAAACATACTAGGAGTAGGAAACTTAAACACTGTTCAAAATCAAATATAAAAAATCTTTAATGTTATAAATAGAGAATACCTGTTCTGAATGATATAGTCAATAGTTACGATGTATGGTATACCATTTCAAACTCTCTATATAAAATTTTATATCTGATAAGTAGAAATATATCTACTTTCTTATGTGCAAAAGCTACATATGAAAAAAAGTTGATTTATAAAATGTGAAGAAAATTTAAGTAAATTCCAAACATAACATGATATCATTTTTTACCACAATGCAACAAAAAGAGAAATAAATAACAGAAATACAAATAATTGGTAAACTGAAATATTTTAAACTCTACTGAAAAACCTCAGGTCAAAGAGGATGTCAAAATCATAATTAAAACATTAAATAACAACAAGGCAAACCTTCACAATCAAACTCTTTAAATGCATACAAAAGTGTACTCAGAGGAAGTTTCATAGCATTAAACAACATCATTACTAAACAAAAACTGGTATTAATAATTGGCATTTAATTCAAAAGTTAAAAGAATAAGTATACAAATTAAGGAAAACACATTAAATAAATCCATACGTATAAAAACTAAACTCAATGAATTAAAATCCAAAGAGTAAAACAGATAAATCTAGTAGCTATCAAGAAATTAAAAAATAAAATGCAAATATATAATACTGGGAGTGATACGGGGGTGTATTCACAAATTTTTTTTATTGGTTATGAATATCCATGAGATACGAAGCTGATTGTCACCCCTCATGGGATAACAAAAAACCGAAAACTTCATTTGATACTATACTTGGAAAATTGAGAAATGGGTAAAAAGATTTTATAGAAAAATATATATTACACGAATATGCTCAACAAAAGTAAGAGCATTTTAAATGATAAACAACCACCAAGGAAAAATATCTAGAATACTGCAAAAACAAAAATAAGCCACCCCTCCCCGAACCCCGCAGGAAAATGGACAGAGTTCAGATGGTTCCAAACATGATTCATAGGGGCTCAGTAGCTTGCGAATGAAATACCTAATTCTGAAAAAATGAGGATTCTTCCTAATGTCTCCCGGAGGCTATAGCTGTGGGAATAGCCTGGACTCATGGCCAGCTAAATCAGAAATAAATTTTAAAACCTTTATTTTTCTAGGCAGAATCAGGAGCCAGGAGAAGGCGGACAGTTAAATAAAACATCAGTTCACACCTATTAAAAGCAATAGAGGCAAGACTCGGTGCCAAATTGGCTTGAAGAAATAGTGCAGCAGGTATGCTTTTAATGAAGATCATTTCTCCACCTTCCTGTTTTAATTTGATTTCTCTGGCAGCATTGTGCTTCCTTGTCTTGGAGGAAATCTGCTAAACTACCAACATCTCAACCGTGAACCAGACAGAGCGGGACGCCTCCACCACTTCAGCCGTTTGGCTTCAGACTTGCACAGGAACAACAGGGTTGCCTCCACCCGAGTCCTGGAGAGGATCTAGCAGGAAAGGAGAGGCTGCTGCATTCGGCTGGGATAGGCCACACAATGTCAGTGGCAAAGGCCTTGCCCACTTTAAGCTCAGTTATAAACTACGTCCTCTTCCCAGATGCATGGCAACTGGGTAGACTGCCTCTGCAGACGCCTACGTGCCACTGTGCAGGGGTGTCCCAGTGAGGGGCACAGAGAGGGCCTAAAGCCTCTGCTTAGTTTACAGCAGGCTGGAGCTGCATTCTTAGCCTCTAGGGCTGTCCATATTTAACCATACTTTTCTTATAGATTACATAAAAATTTCATGGTCATTTCATTGTTTTCCAAATAGGTTCAAAATTATATCTGCCTGCATAATGTTCCACAAAGCCTTAATCCAGGCAGACAAGGGCTTGCAGAACATACCTGTATTAGTTTCCTGTCACAGCTGCCACAAATTATCACACACTTAGTGCCTTCAAACAACATACATTTTTTACCTTTCACTTTAGGAGGTCAGAAGTCCAAAATGGATCTTCCAGGCTAAAATGAAGTTGTTGGCAGAGCTGCATTTCCTCTGATGCTTCTGGAGGAGAACCCACGTCCTGTCTTTTCCAGCTTCCAAGAGCTGCCTCTGTGCCTTGGCTCACAGCCCCTTTCTCCAGTGCTAAGGCTCCTCTCTCCAACCTCTCTCCCACTGTCACCTCCGCTTCTGACTGTGACCCTCTTGCCTCCCTCTTAGAAGGCCCAGAGTGAAGGGGCGCACAGAGGAAGGAATCACACTAGACCCGGGCTAACAGTTCGCCAGAGAAGTTCCGCTTTATTCAAGGACTGTGCGTATATTTATAGGGAGCTGCATTCCGGGTTTGGATAGGGGGTGGATGGGGCAGTAGCTGATTGGACGGGGCTGGGCAGGAAGTGAGCCTTGACCTGTGACTGGTTGAGGTTTCGCATGGGTGGGCTTGGGTTTTGGCAACAGCGGGCTTGTTTACTGCGGAGAAGAACCCGGAAGGGCTCCATATTGCTAGGGAATGCTTTCCCCCTCCCCCTCCACTTGAGTGCCCACGGTATCCTTACACACAGTGACTACAGTAGGCCCATCTAAATAATGTAGGATCATCTCCCCTTCTC
Source organism: Galeopterus variegatus (assembly GCF_000696425.1). Lineage (NCBI taxonomy): Eukaryota > Metazoa > Chordata > Mammalia > Dermoptera > Cynocephalidae > Galeopterus > Galeopterus variegatus. The sequence continues at coordinate 59,072 of NW_007730887.1, read as the reverse complement.
TAGATCGTGAACTTAATCACAGCTGCAAAATCCCTTTTGCTGTGTAAGGTAATGTGTCCACAGGTAGCAGGGATTGGGACCTGGACATCATCGGGGAGCACTTTTCTGTCTACTACAACACCCTCCATGGATAATCTGCAGTACCTGCCTCCAGAGGCGCACACCCGGGCCAGTCCAATTCAACCAGGCAAGAGCTGCCACCAGGTTATGTGTGATTAAGATCCAGTGAAAAAATAAGAGCTCCAGCCAGTGCTTAGAGGTCAAAGTAGAGAGAGGTCAGCTTGCCTAAGAGTGGTCCAATGAGCCATCATGGAAGGAGGGTCGAGGAGCTGAGCTGGACCTTGAAGGATGAGGGAGAAGTTTGTTTCTCTGGGTCCCAAAGGGAGCCTTGATGGGCAGTAGTCAGTTCACGATATGGAATGCCAGCATTTCATCAGACTCCCTGTAGACTCATCTCCAGATGTACAAACACCAAATAAACAGCTCTTTAGACAGAAAGAAGTCAGAGAGTTTAGCTTTGGAGCTGCCCATTATAGTCCCATATACACCCTTTCTTAATGCACAGAGAAATCTGTTTTTATCCTTCCAAAAGCACTGGGGTAACTGGGTCAGGGTTATGCTCAAATGGAGCCTCTACTCTGCCTGGAAGAAGCTCCCTCCAGTTTCTCTATTCAGGGGGGAGGGGATGTGTCCTGATTTTCTGCGGTGGAACTCGGAATCTCCTCCTCACTGCAGCAGTGTCTGTAATGAATGTCCAGTGTAGCTGGAGCATCTGTGGATCCTTGCTTGCAAAGGACTTCAGAAAATCTAGTCTTTATTCTGCTCTTGCTATCCTGGTTTTTTTTTTTTTTAATTGTTATTTTTAGTTTAATTCAAAACCATGTGAACTCTGCCATCCTTTCAACAAAGATTTACTGAGCCAGGCACACTTATCCACAAGTCTAAGAGGACACGGTCAGGAGGAATGTGTTCCTCCACTGACAGATTAATCCAGGCAAACTGAGCAAACCGCTTAGCGCCCTGGCTCCAGCATGGAACTGTGGATGGGTGAGTGCCCTGCTACTACTGAGCTCTAGTTAGGATCATCAGTTCCCTCCCCGTTCATCATGAACACATTTACTCTGCATCCCATAAACCCTCTTTCTCCAGATTTGCCTGCAACCCTTACATCCATTCACCCTTCAATCCCAGCTCAGCCTTTCTATATTTCCACACGTATTCTCAGGGTTCAGAAAGAGCGGACAAAGAGGACGAGGGACACCTGGACTGTGGTGTCGCCAACTGTCACTCGGGCGGGGCCTCGCATCACTTTGCCTCCAGATATGGCCCTTTATCCTCTGAAGGTTAGGGACTGGGAAGCAAAACTCACAAGGCCCCAGGCCCGGAGCACATGTGGAGAGCTGGCTCCAGGGCAGAGATAGCCAGGCCTGGATGGATAAGCCCCTAGGAGAGGATGTGAAGGATAAGGGAAAAGCAAGCTGTGCCAGCTGTGTGTAAATTTCTTTACATCCATCCTGCCTCGTTAAATCCTAAACAACACACACGAATATTTTGAGCCTTATTTTGCACCTCAAGAGCATGATGGTGGGAGTGAATGGTAAGTTGTTCAAGTTCACAGTTACTGAATACTGTGAGTGTAAACCCAGGCTTGTATCCAAAGCTCTTGTTCTTTATCTTACATCAAGCACTGGGAATTCCACTCATGCCGAGTCACCAAGCCCAAATCAGAATTGTTTCTGCTCCCTGGATGTTCTTCTATGCAAGGGTCTCTTTTGTTGTGGGGGCAGCAGATGCTTCCAGGCTTTGGTAAGTTTAGGTGTCAGGGAGCTGTCAGGACATGTGTCCAGGGAGTATTGTCCAAACTAAGGTGAGATCCAGACGGTGAATAACCAAAGTGGAATCTGACTCTTGGAAGGCAGGGGATGGCGATCATCTGGCAGAAGATCAAGGTCTCTGGCTGAGCAGGCAGGCTTTTTTTCCATCAGGAATCAGGATCCAGTCACTGTCAATGCACAGGGGTGGACAGGGAGGCTATGGGCTGTATGCTCAACAGGCCTTTACAGCCAGGTTCCCCTAGAATGACACCAGCACTTTACTTGCTGACATCCCCAGACCTCCATGCCAGTGGAGGAGATGCTCCAGGGCACCACCATGTCCAGCTTTCCACTGGATCCAGAGGTAGAGATGTATTATATCCAATAACTGGGTAGGACTGGAAAGGCAACAACTAAAGGTTGCATTTGGGATCAGTCATGTCCCTGTCGTTTCTTCATGAACAGAGCTCTATGTTCCCAATCCAGGTATAGTACTTAGACCTATAAGGGATACTTCCTGCAGCAAACAGAAGAAGTGCAGGCCACAAGGGACACCTGCCCTGCTGTGTGAGAACGGGGCACACTGAAGGCTGCATTCAGCTGGATTCAGTGGCTCAAGTCTCTCCAACATACGAAGTCCATTTTATGTGCGCTCACTTTCTGTTCATCTTCCACATTTGAGACATAGGCATCTACCCTGTCAATGCTCTTTTCTTACACTCTAGAACTTTCTGCAATGATGGAAATGTTCCATACCTGCTGTCCAGTATGGTAGCCACTTAGCCCCATGTGGCTACCCAACACTTGAAACGTGACTAGAGTGACTGAGGAAATGAATTTCTAATAAATAGCTGCATGTGGCTGGTGGCCCTGTCTCGCACAGCAAGTTCTAGATATCTGAGCTGCATACGGACAGCAGCCATGACACATTCAGCCACTCATTTCCAGGGTTATCACAGCGCCCAGACGTGCTGTGCCCAAAATAAGTGTTTCCTAGTTGTCTGAATGAAGAAAGGAAAGAAGGAATAATTAAATTTACATGACCCTACTGTGCTAAAATTCCCTGCTTGAATTGTTTTGGTACTTCTTACTAGTTGCACAAATTTTGGCAAGCTGTAGTTTAAAGTGATACTATAATAGTAAGTTTAGTAACAATAATAACTGCTAGCATGTGTGAAATGCTCAGTGTGTGAAATTCTTTACAAGCATCATTTTATTTGATTCTTACAAACAGCCCATTTTTCAGCTGAGGAAGCTGAGGTCAAGTCAATGATTTTAAACTGAAGGCCATGACCCACTGGGTGGAAAATAAGTTGGTTCCAACCAGCCTGTAGATACACAACATAAAGTAACAATAATAACTGCTAGCATGTGTGAAATGCTCAGTGTGTGAAATTCTTTACAAGCATTATTTTATTTGATTCTTACAAGCAGCCCATTTTTCAGCTGAGGAAGCTGAGGTCAAGTCAATGATTTTAAACTGAAGGCCATGACCCACCGGGTGGAAAATAAGTTAGTTCCAACCAGCCTATAGATACACAACATATACATACACACATATACATATACACATATATGTATATATACTTCTATGCACACATATTATACATATTATGTATTTGTGTGATATGTGTGTTTGCACATTCAAAAGTGTTTGAAAGCCACTGGATTAAGTAACTTTGCCAAAGGTATTCAGCTAGCTAATGGTGAGCTGGGATTTGTACCCAGGCTATCTGACTACAAGTCTTATACCCTAAATAATACACTCCACAGCTGCCTATAGTTTTGTAAGAAATACACTTAAATTTTAAACAGACTTACACATAAATCTTAAGAACCTCACCCATCCTTAGGTACAGAATGTGCATTTGAATGCACACACACACACATACACACACAGGAACACACACGCACACCTGCTTTGTGTAATGTCTAATATCTTTTAGGTCTTTGGTCCTAACTCTAATGTCTCTAAGTCGACAACATAAACATACACACATATACATATACACATATATGTATATATACTTCTATGCACACATATTATACATATTATGTATTTGTGTGATATGTGTGTTTGCACATTCAAAAGTGTTTGAAAGCCACTGGATTAAGTAACTTTGCCAAAGGTATTCAGCTAGCTAATGGTGAGCTGGGATTTGTACCCAGGCTATCTGACTACAAGTCTTATACCCTAAATAATACACTCCACAGCTGCCTATAGTTTTGTAAGAAATACACTTAAATTTTAAACAGACTTACACATAAATATTAAGAACCTCACCCATCCTTAGGTACAGAATGTGCATTTGAATGCACACACACACACACACACACACATGAACACACACGCACACCTGCTTTGTGTAATGTCTAATATCTTTTAGGTCTTTGGTCCTAATTCGAATGTCTCTAAGTCAACCTAAAGGATTCCACTTTGGCAGAGATTGCTAGGGCTCAGCAACTTGTGTATTTCTCCTTTCCATACTGGGCACACCACTCAGCTGTATTTCCCATTTGCTTTAAAGTAAGTTGGGGCCATGTATCGAGTGTGGCCAGCGGAGTGTGGGTAGAAGCGTTGGACACCATTCCTAGGACTAGCCCATAAGCCTTCCACGTAGTCCTCTGGCTCTCGCCTGTTGCTTGCTGACCAGCTGGGTGGGTAGGATAAAACGGAAGACTGTGAAGCTTAAAGGGACAGCAGATCCACAAGAGGGAAGAGCCTGGGCCCCGAATGACCCCACGTTGGGCTGTGATGGGAGTGAGACACAGTCCTTTGCTGTATTGTGCCATCTGAGATTTGTTGTTAGACCACAATCTAATGTATAACTAACACATCACTTTACTTGGTGAGATGCACAAAGGAAAGCAAATACAAGATGTGTGTTTCTGCCCGCACCCCATCTCCACCGACACAGTCCTTTGCTGTATTGTGCCATCTGAGATTTGTTGTTAGACCACAATCTAATGTATGACTAATACATCACTTTACTTGGTGAGATGCACAAAGGAAAGCAAATACAAGATGTGTCTTTCTGCCCGCACCCCATCTCCACTACCATGCCAAGGAAAGGAGGACCCCAGTTGCCACCGGTGTCTCCTCGGGGTGGGCATGGGTAAGAGGTCTCCGTCTGAGGGCTTGACCTGACTGAGCGGGCCAGCAGAGGAGAAGCACAGTGGGTATTCAGTTCCCTAATAACATGACCTTTGATTTGTTTAGTGATTTGGAACTTTTAAAAGTGCTTTTTCATTATCTCATTCCATCTGATTAAATTGAATAGAGATAAGTATCCCCATTCTACTGATGAGATAGCTGAGGTTCAAATATAGTAAGATTTACCTGAGATCTCACAGACACACTAAGAGCAAGGATATAATTCACATTTATGTCTGCAGATTCCAAATCCAGTGGTTTACAGAGGAAAAGATCAACGGGCAGCAAGCATCCTGCAGCCACGGTTGAGGTTAGAACACAGGAAGCAAGCTCGAGGTCCTGTCTTCTTGCGGGAAGGAAACCATCAATTATACGTGCTGTTTTACACTTTGCAAAGTATTCTCCCATTATCATTTGATCCTCATAATATAATAACACTGTGAGGTAAGCAAGGCTGACGTTATTATCCCCACTTTACAGGGGAGGAGCCTGAGGTCCAGAAAGATTAAGTAATTTTCCTTAGGTACATTTGTTAGTGAGAGAATTAAGATTAGAACCCAGGTCTCATGCCTCCCAGATCTAAATCATCATTGCCGGATTGTATTTCTTCTCTAACCCTGACCCTAGAGAAGGTCTCGCCTACAATGGTTGCTCCTTGCCAGCGAGGGTTTTGTTTCCTGTGACTCAATAGCTTTGTATGACCTAGACATTTTTCTCACTTAATTTTTTATGCATTTTAGCTCAGGGGAAATCAATGATTTTAAAGAAAATGGAAATGTTCCTTAAGCTAGTTGATCCTTTTCTTAATTTTTCTTGATGTTCATCCTCTGGGACCAAGGAAAGTTTCTTTTTTGTGCTGCAGTATTTGACGTTGACCAGATGGTGCTGCTGTGGGGAGCTGTCATTGCTTTAGCAGGGCAAAAGATGGGATGGGTCAGAAAAGTGGCATATGTACATCACAGCCACAGTCTCCAGTTGTCCACATTGGAATACGACAGCTGATTGACAAGAAGGAAAAAGGAAAAAAAAGAAAAAACAACTAAAAGAGTGAGGTGGCCACTATCGTCAGGCATGAGTGTGCTCCATTGGCCCAGGAACTGAGAGGACTGGAGGTGCTTTTTGGTGCAGAAGATCACAGGACATCTCAGCGATGTGGCTCAAGGAGGAGTGGACGTGCCACCCCACAAGGAGTGTTGGTAGGAGATATGGATTAGGCAGGGCAAGCAGAGACGGTGTCCAACCCCCAGAACCTGTGACTATGACTTTATACGGCAAAAGATCTGACTGAGTTGGGGATGTTGAAAGGAGGAGATTCTCCTGGGTTATCTGGGTGGCCCTTAGTGCAATCACATGTGCCCTCACGAGAGAGAGGCAGAGGGCACTGAGACAGCTGCACAGAGGAGAAGATGATGTGACGATGGAGCACCAGGATGTGCAGTCAGCCAGGGAAAGTCAACAGCCACCAGAAGTGGAAGAGGAGCAGAAGAGATTCTCGCCTAGAGCCTCTGGAGGCGACAGCTCATCTCATACCTTGACTTCAGACTTCTGGCCTCCAGAACTGCTAGAGAATAGATCTCAGTTCTTGTAAGCACCAAGTTTGTAGTACTTTGTACGGTAGCTCTAGGAATCTAATATAGATGGATTATATCAGCATTTTGAGTCACAAATCAAAAGTCTGGAGGATCTGAGCCTTGTCTGTGTTCAGAACATGGAGGTAGCAAGAGCATCCGACATGCAAGAGCACAGGGGCCTCGGACCCAGGTTGGCTGGATCAGGACATAATTCCGAATTTAGTTCTATTTTGAAACTACAGTGGAAAGCAGAGTATGAAAACTATGACTCTAGGTTACCTTGAAAGCTGAGACAGTTAATAGACCAGTGAGNCAGTCTCCAGTTGTCCACATTGGAATACGACAGCTGATTGACAAGAAGGAAAAAGGAAAAAGAAGAAAAAACAACTAAAAGAGTGAGGTGGCCACTATCGTCAGGCATGAGTGTGCTCCATTGGCCCAGGAACTGAGAGGACTGGAGGTGCCTTTTGGTGCAGAAGATCACAGGACATCTCAGCGATGCGGCTCAAGGAGGAGTGGACGTGCCACCCCACAAGGAGTGTTGGTAGGAGATATGGATTAGGCACGGCAAGCAGAGACGGTGTCCAACCCCCAGAACCTGTGACTATGACTTTATACGGCAAAAGATCTGACTGAGTTGGGGATGTTGAAAGGAGGAGATTCTCCTGGGTTATCTGGGTGGCCCTTAGTGCAATCACATGTGCCCTCACGAGAGAGAGGCAGAGGGCACTGAGACAGCTGCACAGAGGAGAAGATGATGTGACGATGGAGCACCAGGATGTGCAGTCAGCCAGGGAAAGTCAACAGCCACCAGAAGTGGAAGAGGAGCAGAAGAGATTCTCGCCTAGAGCCTCTGGAGGCGACAGCTCATCTCATACCTTGACTTCAGACTTCTGGCCTCCAGAACTGCTAGAGAATAGATCTCAGTTCTTGTAAGCACCAAGTTTGTAGTACTTTGTACGGTAGCTCTAGGAATCTAATATAGATGGATTATATCAGCATTTTGAGTCACAAATCAAAAGTCTGGAGGATCTGAGCCTTGTCTGTGTTCAGAACATGGAGGTAGCAAGAGCATCCGACATGCAAGAGCACAGGGGCCTCGGACCCAGGTTGGCTGGATCAGGACATAATTCCGAATTTAGTTCTATTTTGAAACTACAGTGGAAAGCGGAGTATGAAAACTATGACTCTAGGTTACCTTGAAAGCTGAGACAGTTAATAGACCAGTGAGTAGCCACCAGGGATTTGTAGGTTATAAACATAATGCTGTTATGACCTCTACCCCCCAACACACACACACACTCACTCACACACACACACACACACACACACGCACACCTGCCAAAGACACTGAAGTTCGTATTTCCCCTTTTTGAGCAACAAACTGGGCAGAAGAGGAAAGACGTTGGGTTCACAATAAGCACCAGAGACAGGACAATTTACACATCAAATATTGGAATTTAATGATTTCTGAAGGAGGGGGAAAATGTCAGAAAAAGATGGGGGTGAACAGAAAGAATTTGTGGGGTGGGCAGGTTTACAAGACAGGGGATGGAGTCCCCTCGGGGAGGGAGAGAGCACTTGCTTGGAACACCCTCTGGAAACTCAGGGGAAGTCCACATGGGACGCCTGGTGACCTGCTGTGAGGCCCCACTGTCCCCTAGACTGAGAGCAGCATGGTACATGAGGCTCTCGGCTCCTGGTCCGGCCCCAGGCCCTCCTCCGTGCAACCTGAACCTGTTACCAGAGCCTCGGCATGCAAAATCGCTTGAGCCTCCTTCAGGGTCACGTGTGTGTGTGTGTGTGTGTGTGTGTGGTGTGTGCATGCACACACGTGTGCACACACATTTCTCTCTGCAGAAGAGGTGACCTGGGCAGCATCTGGAATGGTGGGATATTAATTCCTCTGCAGCCTGTGGAGTGGGGGAGGGGAGGGGTGAGATGGGGCGTATCTACCCACAGTGGACAATCCAGTAGAATAGACCACAAGGGTGATGCTTCCAATTTCTCTCCCCAGAAAATTAGATTTAAAAAGAAGTTACACAGCTAATATAAAAAGTAAAGTATTCCTTAAGCCCCACTTTCCCCTGCCCTCCAGGAGGTGTGGTGGGAAGGGACCAGAGGCCTCAGTCACACAAACCAAGTCTGGCACCGGTGCTCTGCTGTGTGTTTTAAGCAGGTTGCTTCATCTCTCTGAGTCCCACTTTCCTCTTCTACGTGAAGGACCAGTGTCTGCTTCACATGGTTTCAGAACTAAATGAATGATGCAATTAATTTATTTAATCAACGTATATAGACAATCAACATTAAATCCCCTTGAAAGCAATATTGGCTTCGACATTCTAGGAAATCCAACTGATATCTGAGGTGGCTTTTTTAAATTGGGAACTCAAAATGGATTCTGTTCCTTTTAATCAGCAAAAATTACTTCCTTTCTAACCTCTTGCTCCTGATGCAAATCTAAACTTATCCACTAACCTCCTAAACTAGACCTCATATGACATATTTTTCTTACTGCCAAAAAACCCCAGATTTAAAAGTGAACTTTTTATCCTTCCGTTTGACATCTTCATTAAAATTTTACATCTGCAGAAACCCCACTAATCATTTATAGCCATTTTCTCTTATTACCAGGGGTTGCCATAGGACAGTCAAAACCTCCCGTTCAGGGTCTATCCGCAAGTCAGGGGCAGGGAAAGCGGGAGAGCTCAGAGCCCAGAATTTGCTCCATGGCTGCTGTCCCACCCCACCCTCCAAGCTTTTTTGCTGACAAGGGGACATGCAGAGAGAACGGGCCACAGGAGCCTCCACACCCAGCTTCTGGCACTAGGAGAAAACAGCAAATCTCCAGCCCTCGCCAACTGCCCCTTTCCATTTCATTAGGTCAGTGAAAAGCAGAACCAGTGAAAAACAATTTTTTCTTTTAATTTTAATATTGTCAATTGTAATAAATTCAACCTTAGTTTCACTAGCAAACTGCCTTCTGTTTGTTCAGGGAAATTAAGTTGTAGTCTTCAAATCCTGCCTTAACTAGATATTTGGTTTTGGAATAAGACTACAGCCTCTCACTACACTAATGAATTCTGCTGGCTGCTAAAGGTCTGGAGCCAAGGCTGAGCTCTGGGAGCTATTTGATTCATTTAACACCAGTGACTCACCTAATACGATATGTAAACAAAAGGAGAAATACCTTCGGAGGCACTGCAAGTACTTGTGGCATCCGACAAGACAGTCATAGCACGTCTGTCTGTCTTTCCACACTGAAAGAGCAGACCACTTACATCTGCGTAAAGATGCAGCTGAGGCTTAAGTGCTATTCACATAGTTAAGAGAAGTAAAACTTGATGATGTTGCGGCTGAGCGTTGGGTGACTGGGCAGCTGAGTGTTAGGCGAAGGCAGCCAAACATCAAAGAAGGGACTTCTTGTTCCTGTGGGCCCCCCGGTTCTTCCTGGAGTTCCCAATCCAAGAGTGCCTTCCGGGCCAGCAGCCTTCTTGGACCGGCAGCCGCAGTGGGTGCCCCGGTCATGTCTGCGTCAGAACAACAACAGAAACAGAGTCACTGCTCTCAACATTTGTCATTTCCAGGTTGGAGAAACAAGGAAGTACAGAGAGGACCTTAACTCTGAGAAGAAACTGTGGGAGCCTGCTGGCCAGTACGACGCCACAATGCTCTGCAGTGAATTGCTGGCCCAGGCCTGTAGGTGAGAGAGTTTAAAGAGGTCGCCTGTGACCGAGAGGCGGACCACCTCCCTCGTGCAGCTGCAGGGGATGAGCAGCCCCTGACCGCTCCTCCCCCCCCCCCACTGCTTCCAGTTCAGTTTCAGACCTCACTGGGGGTCTCTCAGCCCCTCCACCGTCCAGGCTCTCTCTTCTGAGGGGTCTTGAGCAGCTCTCCTTGCCGCCAGAGAGTCCTTCCCCTAAATAGCTCCTACTCATCGAGGTTTCAGAGTTTCCTCATCCGCCCACTGTCCCCTGCCCGAGCCAGGGTGAAGCGCCATCCACCTGCAGTACCTTACGGTCCTCTGCTTTCTGCTTACTTGTCGGCGTCCCCCACTCCAATCTGAGTTCCATGGGAGTGGGAACCATGTTTACCTTGTCCACTCCTATGTCCCTGATACCCTGCAAGGTTTATGACACATGATTATTAAATATTTGCAGTCTGAGTGGATGACAGAGAAGCTGTGTGTTTACAAGTATGTATATGTTTGAGGCCAGTGGTGAAAGTTAAAGAGGAAGAGAGAGGACTCCAGACCAATCTATGAATGGCTTTACTCCCTGAGCACAGGCCATCGCTCCCTGATCATAAGCATTTGAACACATGAGACATACTCATAAAAGTCAAAGCAGCTCTCTGGTTGTGTGAACTGTCCTTAAATAATAAGACTTGGGTCCATATGCCTCCACCCCCTGCAACTTCTCAGATACTTTGGAATTCTCATCACATCTGTCCCAGCTCAGTGCATCTCTTGAACATACCACTGCAGCCCTCTCCCCATGCTTGGATGGTTTCCTCTGTCCACTTACCTCGATTCACTCATTAGGCTCAGCTCCTGAGTCTTGGACCTGGGTTCTATTTTTTGGCTTAGGCTGAACATGCAAGATTTTCCCTTCATCAGGCTAATGAAGTAGGAGTCTTATGTCATCATTAGTGCTGGTGTTAATCTAAGCAGAACTAATATTGGTGTTGTTCCAAGTAGAATTAGCCAAGCCCAGCACCCAGCAAGCCAGATGTTAGTCAAGCATTTCTTACTGATGTTAATGAATAATTCCCTTGGGTTCCACAAACAGCTGAGTCCACCGAATGAACTTCAGGGTCTCAGAAGCAAAAAGCCTGCCTAATAGAGATTTGTCCTAGGAGGCTGCCAAGAGAGCTCAGAGCTTCTGAGCTGAAAGCAAGAAAGAGATCCCTTCTCTGGAGAGCAAATGACCCCCTCCTCCTAGCTGTCCAAGCAGCGGGCCACGTGGGGGCAGCTAACAGGACCCAGGGGGTTCCTAGTGAGTGGGGGGGTTGTAAATTCCTCCCTTCTGTGCCTGTCTCCATAACTGGGGTTGTGTGTGTATGTATTTATTTCCTCCGCTGGACTATGAGGACAAGGACTGTGTCTATTCACCGCTGTGTCACTGGCACCTGGTAGAGAGATCGCCTAACTTTTACAAATGAATGATGACAGAACGTCTTCCTGAGATGGTTTACTTCATCTCCCAGTTCACATGCCTTTTCTCTCGCTCCCCATCGAGTGCAATGTATCAGCTCTAGACTTTCCATTTGCACTTGATCACTGCTCTCATAAGAACGTGGTAATAAGAATAGAAATCATTTATAGCAAGGGCCAGACACTGTGCTAAGAAATTTGCATGCATTTTTTAACAACCTGTGAAAGCAGTATATCAGGATTTTTAAGTGAATAACCAAGGGTTGAAAGCAGGGTGCAAAGGGGATTTAGATGATTTGCTTAGGGTTGTAGAACTAGCCCAGAGAAGATTCAGAACGGGAATCAGGCCCAGCTGGTGGCACATCTGTCCATTTCACTAGCCCAGGTCACCAGTCACCCAACTACCCCACCAGGAAAAGAATGGGGCGATGTCTGCAGTATGTCCTCCCTAAGCCATGAGACCCCACAGTAGAAGGATTTGTAAATGAGAAACTTAAAATATGAGAAAAATAGAATTGAAGGGACAATGAGGATAAATGGAAGCCTTTAAGACTATTTTTAGGTTTGCTAAAATACTGGAGACAATACACTAAAGAGACTATCAAGAAAACAATTTGCAGATGTCTAATTATTGCTGTTGGCTATTCTGCAGTTGATTTTCATTTACTCTACCCTCCCCCGTATGCTGCAGTGTTGCCAGGTTCTCCCCTCCCTCTCAGATACAGTGGGATGCATGTGTGTGTCTTCTAATTAGTAGCAGAGATAATGCGGAGACCAAGGGATTTCCCTCCTGTGGCTGCGCCTGCAGCCAGGTGTTCAGTGTCTTGTCTATGGTGACTCAGAGTTATGGGCTCCCTCCTCCTGAGGCCCACCATGGACCTAGAGATGAAGCGGAACTTGGGCTCCTACACTGGAAAAAGTGAGGCTTCATCAGCCAAGCCCTCCCAGCCCGTGCTGCAGCCTTGCTCCTCCTCGGTAACACTGCACAGGAGCACGCCAGGACATGCCAGCCTAACTCTCCCATGCTCACACTCAAGTCTCAGCTCCCATTTGCTCCAGGTTCAAGAGTGTGTCCAAAGCCAAGTATGCTTTGTTTCCATTTCCTTTTCCTCTCTTAAAGCACCTCTGCAGAAATCTCTACACCTACTCCCTTATCTACTCCACTTTATGCCCTTTCTCTCTTCCCAACCCAGTTTCCTCTTTCTCTAATTATCCTTGTTAAGAGTGACTAAAACTTTCAGTATACTCAAACTTAAATACTCAGTCAAAGGAAAAGTACATAGAAGTAAACCCATCTATACTAGGCTTTTCTTAAAGGACAATTGGGGTTGGGAAGAATTACTGCACAGACTCGTTCTCTGGGTCAATGCCCAATCCATTTGTGCAAATCTTGTTCTGAACACCAGGCATGACACCAATAACAGATCCATTTATTGAACACCCAACCCTGTGCTCCAGGCTATATGCTGGGCTGAGCACTTTCCATGTCATAAATGTAATTTAATGGCCCTCCAAAGAAAATATGATCATCTCCACGTTACCAATAAAGAAACTGAGACCCATCAATATTATTGACCTGCCTTAAAGTTACACTCCTGGAAATGAGTTCACTTCTCATTGCTTTGTTGATAAAACAAGCAATCATACCAGAGAGGTGGAAGCATCTGGTGGCTAGCTTTAGGGTCCCCACAGGGCCAACAAGGGACATGTCCCCTGATCTATNAGACTATCAAGAAAACAATTTGCAGATGTCTAATTATTGCTGTTGGCTATTCTGCAGTTGATTTTCATTTACTCTACCCTCCCCCGTATGCTGCAGTGTTGCCAGGTTCTCCCCTCCCTCTCAGATACAGTGGGATGCATGTGTGTGTCTTCTAATTAGTAGCAGAGATAATGCGGAGACCAAGGGATTTCCCTCCTGTGGCTGCGCCTGCAGCCAGGGGTTCAGTGTCTTGTCTATGGTGACTCAGAGTTATGGGCTCCCTCCTCCTGAGGCCCACCATGGACCTAGAGATGAAGCGGAACTTGGGCTCCTACACTGGAAAAAGTGAGGCTTCATCAGCCAAGCCCTCCCAGCCCGTGCTGCAGCCTTGCTCCTCCTCGGTAACACTGCACAGGAGCGCGCCAGGACATGCCAGCCTAACTCTCCCATGCTCACACTCAAGTCTCAGCTCCCGTTTGCTCCAGGTTCAAGAGTGTGTCCAAAGCCAAGTATGCTTTGTTTCCATTTCCTTTTCCTCTCTTAAAGCACCTCTGCAGAAATCTCTACACCTACTCCCTTATCTACTCCACTTTATGCCCTTTCTCTCTTCCCAACCCAGTTTCCTCTTTCTCTAATTATCCTTGTTAAGAGTGACTAAAACTTTCAGTATACTCAAACTTAAATACTCAGTCAAAGGAAAAGTACATAGAAGTAAACCCATCTATACTAGGCTTTTCTTAAAGGACAATTGGGGTTGGGAAGAATTACTGCACAGACTCGTTCTCTGGGTCAATGCCCAATCCATTTGTGCAAATCTTGTTCTGAACACCAGGCATGACACCAATAACAGATCCATTTATTGAACACCCAACCCTGTGCTCCAGGCTATATGCTGGGCTGAGCACTTTCCATGTAATATCTGTAATTTAATGGCCCTCCAAAGAAAATATGATCATCTCCATCCATTTATTGAACACCCAACCCTGTGCTCCAGGCTATATGCTGGGCTGAGCACTTTCCATGTCATAAATGTAATTTAATGGCCCTCCAAAGAAAATATGATCATCTCCACGTTACCAATAAAGAAACTGAGACCCATCAATATTATTGACCTGCCTTAAAGTTACACTCCTGGAAATGAGTTCACTTCTCATTGCTTTGTTGATAAAACAAGCAATCATACCAGAGAGGTGGAAGCATCTGGTGGCTAGCTTTAGGGTCCCCACAGGGCCAACAAGGGACATGTCCCCTGATCTATCGCTCTGTGTCTTCCTCTGCAATCCCTTTCCTATGTGATCTAAAGTATAATAAGATCAGTGTTTTATTTAGAAAAGCCCCTATTGTGTGTTTGGTATTTATGGTTACCACCAACTTACCCTCTTTTCTCAGCTCTTCCAATCTTTGATTTTCTAGTTTCAAATTGATTCATAATCCATAACACTATGTAACACTTTATAATGGTAAATGAAAGATCAGGTATTCCTTCAAGGAATGGTTTCCCAGTTAGGCACAGGGAACTAAAGACATCCCTGCAAACCCTAGAAGGGAATTATTAACCTGTTAATGCAGTGGAGCCTTTGTTACATTCCTTGAGCATCTACTGTGTGCCAGCAATTTTGTGATGTAATTGATGTATGTTATCACTTTTAATCTTCACAACTCGAGGGAGTAATTATAATTATCCTTATTTTCCTGACAAGGACACTGAGACTCAAAAGGCCAAAAGCGCTGGAGCTGAGTTAGAACCTAGGATTGTCTGATAGCACAGCCAATAGGTGCGGTAGCTCAAAAAGTCTAAATTCTTGTCACAAAAATGTTACAACTCCTCCTCCCAAGAGAATTCTTTGACCATCCTACTTATTCCACATAGCTTGGAAGCTGGCATCAACTTCTTGACTAGCCAACTGCTGGTCTAATGCCTGTTAATCCAGACATTAGAATTTGGTGTTTCGGACCAGGCTAGTTATAAAAAAAAAACACTGAGTAGGAAGCATGTGACCCTATCTTAAAAAGAAAAGCTCTTGTTATGATAGTTATTATCTATCACCCTTTAAGAATAAATCTAACCCCAACTTGAAACAGTCTACCTTGCAGAATAAGTCGCCCTCTACTGCCATGACACCTATATATTCTTAGGTGTTATCAATGGTCTTCTAACCTTCCTGTGACCCTCCAGGGTCAAGGCCTAGAGCTGACAATACCTCGGGAAATTCTGTCAAAAGCAGAGCTAATGGGCAGGACCCGATACACCTCCTTCCAAGAAAGAAGGAAGACTCAGGGAGAGGAAGACCAGCCACATGATGGGCTGGAAATTGACGCTGGGCCCTCGGGAGCTGCAGGCTGTGTCTCTTTATGTTTCATGAACAAGAAGCTGGGCTGAGCTGCCAGAGAATGTCATCAGTGCCGCAGCTGCCCAGGGCATGGGCCCATCTCAAGTTTCTCCACATACGTGCAGAAAAACTCATTCCCAAACACTGAAGTATATCTTCCATTTGCAAATTTTCTCAGCAAAAAACCAAATATTCACCTCAATGAAATGATTAACACATGATGAATTTAATGTCAAAGCCCCAGGGATTGATAGCTTATCCGGATACATGAAAGCCGCAGCAAGCGACACCCACACACACCTGTCCACACTGCAATGTCTGCTGTCCACCTCCGTCCAGTGCATCATTGTACTCAAACGCCCTCCATTCCCTCTCTCGTCTTTGCAGACTGTCAACTCACCAGCCTCCCCTGATCTCTGCCCTCCTTTTCCTCCAAATTAAATTTCAACTTTTTGTAAACCTCTGTGAAAATGACAAGCCAGTGCCAGAGCTGTCTTTTAATACACAAAGGCATAAATAATGCCATCCATCAGGACCGTCACTCAGAAAGATAGATTGCCAGTTGTCCAGACCCCCGAATGACACCAAAGCCAAAGTTAGAGAGTGTCTTCTTTTCTTTAGTCTCTCTCTCACTCGCATGCTTGCTCACTCTCTCTCTTTTTTGTTTGCCGGACTGCTTGATTCTGATTAATGGTCCTGTCAGGGTGGGATTCCACTTGCTCGGATAATGAGTCAAGAATGTATTCCCTGTCACAGGCGCAGCAGATGTCAGGGGCAGAAGGGCTCAGGGATGCCAGAAACAATATACAGTTTCTTCCTAGTCCCCTGACAGGCCAATATGCTGCACGAGGTCTAATTTATGTAGACAAAATGCAGGCAGGGCTGCAGCAACCAAAAAACTGCCCCAGAAAGCCCCGACTACAATGCGGCTTGCACGTAGCCTGTTGACGGGGCCTGATGACAGGGTGGCCACAGCAGGCTGGTAATGAACATCAGCCGGGGACTCAGTAGTGCTGCCTCCAAAGGCCTGGACACAGCAAGACGCCCAGGACCCTTCTGACTTCATTAAACTGCACTTTATATCATTATGGGAAGAAATCAAACAGGGCAGAGGGCTTCTGTTTCCTTTAATGGCTTGATTAGGTTATTCACTGCTGGGCTGGGCCATTACCATGCCGGAGCTGCTGAAGGCTGCGAGAAGTGTCAGCCGACATAGTCGCTCCAGCCAGACGCCCTCTCTGTGTTGACTGGACTAATTTGATCTCAGAAGCTTGTGCACCGACAGAGACTGTCAGGGCTCCCCATCATGGCACCAGCGCTCAGGAAACAGAGCTGTTCCTTGGCCAAGACACAGATGCTTGGTCTCAGCCCAGAGGAGGACACGTTTACGCACAATCAACCTGTCCACGTGGATTTTGCACATATGCATGCATTTCTTTTTTGAGAAAAATCTCTTGGGACTTGGTCTCAGCCCAGAGGAGGACACGTTTACGCACAATCAACCTGTCCACGTGGATTTTGCGCATATGCATGCATTTCTTTTTTGAGAAAAATCTCTTGGGCTGATTCATGAGATATGACATTAAAGCAATATATATTTCCCTTATAAATTAAAATATGACCAGACTCCCTTG
This sequence comes from Galeopterus variegatus, assembly GCF_000696425.1. Taxonomy (NCBI): domain Eukaryota; kingdom Metazoa; phylum Chordata; class Mammalia; order Dermoptera; family Cynocephalidae; genus Galeopterus; species Galeopterus variegatus. Next base: position 41,712 of record NW_007730887.1, on the reverse strand, counting down.
ACAACAATTCAAGCAGTTAAGTGCTAAGGACACACTGGGATCAGATAAATCAAAATCAGGCAGGGGAACTGTCAAATCACCCAGACTGGAAGATGAAACTATAGTATTTACCAACCTCCATTTAAATCTTAACCATGGCACAAGTTACTTTCATTAAAAACAAAACAAGACCTTCGAAGAGATGCTGAAACTCCAAGTGTAAGGCTCTTTGCTTGGCTTCTAGACTTCATTCTGTGGGTACAGTAGACTCTTAGGGATGGGCTCTCTGGCTCCAGCTCTTGGGTTGTGGGTTTTGCTTGTTAAAAGGCAGCAGGATCAAGCTTCAAAGTCTAATCAAAATGTTATAAGTTCAGCTGACTCTTCTTTCTTTCTAATAGTGTTCTTCCTATTTTGTTAGCATGCTTTTCTCCTTTACAAAGAGAGGATCAAGCTTCAAAGTCTAATCAAAATGTTATAAGTTCAGCTGACTCTTCTTTCTTTCTATTACTGTTCTTCCTATTTTGTTAGCATGCTTTTCTCCTTTACAAAGAATTTTTTTAATTTAAAAAGGATGTTGCCATTATGGGAGCCAGTGTGATATGGCAGAAAGAGTGTGGATTCTCAAGGGGGGCAGGTTGGTGTTAGAGAAGGCTCTGCCAGGCTCAGGAATCAGGACTTCGGGCAAATCACTTAACCTCTCTGAGCCTCGTCCCTTTTAATTGTAAAATGTGGCTAAGGCTTGTATAAGCATTTTCTGAAAACAAGGTGTCAAATAAATGATAGCAATTATTGTTGTATATATTGTCTCACTGCCTAACACTGTATATGTAAAAGTTACTACTATGCAGCTGCGATTACATTAAAAAAATTAAAATAGGCTCCACTGCAACTGAGTTCAGACACACCAGTCTTGAGTCTGTCAGTACCAGGCCCAACCTTAGGCAGACCCTCCAAAGTCCATTCCAGTTCCAATCCCATTCCTCAACTTCTGCCTCTTTGCCTCCAAATTTAACACTGTGCCTTCCAAATCCTGAGTGCTAACTGGGTCTCTTCTAATTCCAGCCACATACATTTCACCACTAAGCGGCCTCTTGAGATTTTCATAAGAGATAGCGATGGAAAAGAAAGCAGAAGCAACCTCCTAAAGTTGTTTGCCTGCACTAAGGTGAAAAGACGTGCGTTTAATGAGAAAAGAGCAAGAAGCTGAGGAGTATTTTAACAAAATCCAATTTATACTACATATGTGTATTTATTTAAATTAATTTATTTAATTTCTAGAAGGATACATAAGAGATTTAACAGCAATTACCTCTGGGGTGCTGAATTTTTTTCATGACTATATATTACTTTTATATTAAAAACCAATTTTAAAATAAAATAAAGAAAAAGAAGTGGGAAGGCCAAATTAAGAAAATTTACTTCCGGAACTCCCCCCAAGTTAAAATACTGATCTCTCTCTAATGGTCTAGAATTTACTAGAAAATCATCAAGCCAAAGGACATAACACAATATAAATGAGCCCCACTTTATGAAAAGTCAGCGTGCAAAAACCCAAAGAGCAGGCAGTGTTCCCAAGAAGAAATCACGGTGAAGAACCTGATGTAGCAATAGAGGGAGGTCAGAGGGCAGGACACAGAACTGACAACAGACAGTATCCTGTGCAATAATGCTGCATGCTAAGTAGGGGTCACGAAACAGAGGGGGACCTGGATGTTCTGCAATTATAAGAGGATTTTTATGCTACAAACGATTCTTTCAACCCTAAGCTCCTTCAATATGTTTACACATTTGTCTATGTCACTAAGGGGCTGGAGCAGGGCAAGGAAATTAACATTTTCAAGGTTTAAGAGCCATATTACCAAAGGGTGAACAATCAACTAGGTAGGTTGGCAGATAGTGCCCACCTCCTCCAAAAAAAAAATAAGACAAGAGAAGCAATTTATAGGCATCTCGTGGGAAGCAACTTATTGTGTAAAATGAACTGCATTTTCACCAGCTTGACCCCCAGACATGCCTATTTTGATTTGTCTGAGTGGAGGTCATTCATCACAGGCTACAAAATCCCAGAGCTGAGGCACTAAGCAAGGTCACCAGAAGGATGCCGGGGTGAAAACACTGAGACAAAAACTGAAAAGAACAGTGGAATGGAAAATTAATTTTAAATCTCCCTTACTGAACTGTTTCCAAAGCCCTGCCTGTTCCAGAGTGCAGGGAAGTGTGGAGTGGAAACTGGCCCTGGCTGACTTCATGCCCCTGTCTAGAGTAGGTTAGATGCTCTGGCCCTTCTAAAGTGTGCTGGAACCCTATAGTCATTGGGAACAGTGACATTATTGGCTGCGAAGGGTTAAGCACTGCAGAGATGAAGGGCGTTTCTATTATTAAGCCATTTTCCTCTAGGCATTCCCTGAAATGTCCATACACAGTCCTACTGAAGGGAAGAACTGGAGTAATTAGCTGGTTCATCTCTGGCCACACACACATATATTATTTCCTGCCTCTGTGTCAACGTTCAAGTTTTCCCACTTATCTGATGTCCTCGAATTTCCCTTTCCATCTTAGTAAGTTACCCATTCTGCCTTCCAGGCCAGCTCAGACCCAACCTTCTCTGCCTTTCTTATCGTAGGATGCCGCAAATCCTTTTTGGAAGGTAGGCTCCTGAATGTGAAATACAGTCACGTCAGAAGGCTTCACTCACTGTTCCTTGGACATGCTCTTCAGTGACAGACACCCTACTGAGAAGAAAGTTGAAGGACCGGCCTTACTCTTCCTCCAGTCAGGGAGGCATAGGTCATTAGATTAGCAGGTGCCAAAAGCCCCAGTAAGACTAAATGGCACTGGTATTTGGTGGAGGAAGGAGGTAATCAACCCAAACCTGGGAATTACTGTCACAATTATCCTCCCAAACCAAAAGCCCTGGGCCCTGATCACCATCTAAGCAGGTCTTCTTTGAAGAGGTTACCCCAGGTCACATATCATCTCCTTGGAGAAGCCTCTCTAGTTAAAGTCATTCCCACCCAGCTCCTAGTCACCACACTGCTGTACCTGCTTGTTTCCTCCATAAGCTTGTCTTAAAGTCTGGGTTTCCTCAAAATCAGAACCGAGTCAAGGGTCTGGGTGTAGGAAGTTTTTTGGCAGATGACCCTAGGAAGCAGAAGTGAGGAAGGGGGAAAAAAGAAGACGCTGATACACACAGGTATCATCACAGCCCCTGCTGCGGCAAGGGGGCTTGGTTCCTCTCAGACTCCCAAGAAGACGAGAGGAGCTCAGCAGGGCCCACCAAAGCCAGGGAGCCTGGAGCGTTTATCCACCAACCCGTGTCCCTGTTAGCTGAGGGTTTCCCCCGGAAGCATGGACTGCCCCTCACTGCTGGCCTATGCTGGTCAAGGAGCTCCTGAGAGGCCTGTGAGAAAGGCCTGGGCAGAATGCAGGGAACACAGGAGGCAGGCTGGAAGTGGGATGCCATGGCTCCAGGAGAGTCTGAGTCTACATGGAATTGTCCATCACAGGCACAGGCTGAAACCAGAGGTGTCTCCTGCAGCAGGTATTATGAAATTCCCTATTTATAAGATGTTCATTATTTAACGTCTCTCTCACTCCCAGCAGCAGAAATGGATACAGACGAAGGCATAGGAGGCAGATGCCTTTAGAACTCCACGAGTGTTAACACACCAACTCCGTGGTGCCACCCACAGAGTGTGCACTGGGTCTCTACACAGGCTGCACCTGCTGCACGTAGCAAAAAGGACCCCTGGGGAATTCTGCTCAGTGGCCAAGACACTCTGGCGACATCATCAGGCTGCAGGCAGGTGAGGAGTATGGTTCTATGGTCAGGAAGCCGGGCGCTCATGCAGCTGAGGGTTTTCAGGCTTCTCAGGAAAATGGGGTGTAGAAGAGGTACCATGAAAACTTGAATAATAAGACTGGAAACCCACGTTTCCTCAAGAACAAGCCTGTGTTCTCAGGGACCTCCGGGGATTGTTATAGAACAAGACGAAGGAGAAGGAGGAAGGGGAGGGGCGGGAGGAAGAGCAGCAGGAGCAAGATTTCAGAAATAGGAAAGGAACAGGGCTCTCATCTCAACTCCTCTCCCTCCTTCATCCTCAAGGAGAAGGAGGAAGGGGAGGGGCGGGAGGAAGAGCAGCAGGAGCAAGATTTCAGAAATAGAAAAGGAACAGGGCTCTCATCTCAACTCCTCTCCCTCCTTCATCCTCAAAGTCTGACTTGTCCCCAGACATGTATGTTCAAATCCATAAACCTCTTCCTTCCCATGACCACCGCACGCACTCAGACCGTGACCCTTCTGTCAGGGCCCTGGAATAACTGAGAACCTGACTTTTAAAAAGCCCCCTCCCCCTTCAGTTTTGTTCCTCTAAGTTTCCTTTTCCAAGGTCTCTGCCCCCCTGAGTCTCCGCCCCCCCTCGGTCTCCACCCCCTGAGTCTCCACCCCCTCAGTCTCCGCCCCTCGGTCTCCGCCCCCTCAGTCTCCGCCCCCTGCAGCCTCCGCCCCTCTCCGTCTCTGCTCCCAGCAACAGGCTGAGCAGGCTATACCCAGAGTGTAACATTGTAGCCACTTCCCCTGGCTACCTCAAGGTTTCTGTCCCCCCAAGTCTCTGTCCCCATAAGCAGGCTATATCCGGAGTGGAACATTGCAACTGTCTTCCTAGGTTAGGC
>NW_007730887.1:31114-36314 GCF_000696425.1 Galeopterus variegatus | reverse complement strand
TCCCCTCAGTCTCCGCCCCCTCAGGCTCCGCTCCCCTCAGTCTCCTCTGCTCCCCTCAGTCTCCGCCCCCTCAGGCTCCGCTCCCCTCAGTCTCCTCTGCTCCCCTCAGTCCCCGCCCCCTCAGTCTCCGCCCCCCTCGGTCTCCACCCCTCTCCGTCTCTGCTCCCAGCAACAGGCTGAGCAGGCTATACCCAGAGTGTAACATTGTAGCCACTTCCCCTGGCTACCTCAAGGTTTCTGTCCCCCCAAGTCTCTGTCCCCATAAGCAGGCTATATCCGGAGTGGAACATTGCAACTGTCTTCCTAGGTTAGGCCAGATGCCAATCTTATCCCTATAAAAAAGACCCCGTGCTGCCTCTCTGGGCTGACGCCATACTTCGGCTCAGCCCGGCAGTTCTGATTGCTAATAAAATCCTTTCCTACCTTTGTCTGGCTAGTGTCTCCTTCCTCGGTGACCTTACACCTTCACATCATGACTGCTCTTGTTACCTTTAACAGCCTCTGTAGTCCACGACTTCACAGTTCCTGGGGTGACCATGCAACTCCCTTGCTTTCGGCCCTTCCTAGAGTCCGATCACCCTTGGCTAGCATCAAGACTGAACTCCTAACATCGAGCACCAGCACCTCCAAAGTTAAACTTCAATCCACCCTTCCAGCATGATCGTGTACCCCTCACTACAAATAATCTTATATAAACCGATTGAATTATGCATGTTGGTTTTTCATAAGTGCCCAACTTTCTCCCCTGCTTGAAATGTCCTTCCTCGTCTCCACTATGAACTCACACTCATTCTTTTAGATACAGCACAAATATCACCTCTTTTGCACGGACTACCTCATCTCCACTCCAGCTGCAGCAGAATGATTTTTTGCTCTCCTGTACGCCTATAGAACCCCCAAACAGCACCTACCTCACTGTGTGTTGTACTATGGCTATAGGATATTCTGCCCCAATAGACTGTATGTCCCATGAGAGCTTTATTTGACCACAATATCCCCAGCCTCTGGCATCATGTCTAAAATACAGAAGTTCTCAGTGAATGTTGACGAAATGAATGATGCATGAGTAACATGCTCCAAACACTACATTTACCCCTGAGACCCCCGCAAGCTGACCCCATGTGCTCCATCTGGTCGTTTTTCACACCCATAGAGAAATTCACCCCGTTCTTGGATACCGCTGCCCCCTCCTTGCCTGCACCTCTGCACAGGGCTCCCATCAAGTTCAGGGTTGGCTTCAGTGTAGGAAAATAAATAAGCCTCCCCTTAGGCTAATTTATATGAGAAGGAGATTCCAGGCCCCTGCTTCCCGGACAAAGCAGAGAGAACAGGATGGAGTGTTCCAACACGAGTTACTGCTTCATCCAGCCTGGCCTCACTCAGCTCCTTTGACAAAGGTTTATGTTCTAAGTCATTAAGGTTTTCTGCCAGAACACAACATGTTTCTCTTTAGAGGCCCTTGTCCCCACTCAGAAGTTTCTTAATCAGAAACAGTGACTAAGTGTTAAACTCAAAATAAGGGAAATAAAATTAAATATCCCAATTGCTTTTTGCTGGTCTGGGCTTTGGTTTCATTTTATGATTTTCTTTACAAGTCTTAGGCGTATGGAGGAACTCCCTGGTGCCCAACTTCCCATTCTGTTGTGGAGCGAGAGAGGTGTAATACCCAATATGATGTCTGAGTTACAGTTTCTCTAAACCATATGCAGACACTGATGAAGAGAAACGCTTAAAACTAGCGTGTCTGGCCTGTGGTGGGGAGACTGCCATGGGCTCCTACCTGCACAGGTGTTGGGGCTTTTCCAGAGCCAAAGAAGTGAAGATTCAAGAGGTAGGAAGAGGATTCTGCCAGCTTACACCTCTGTGAGTGGATTCCAGCTGCCCTCCCTATTCATGAAAGGCCACTGTAGCCATTTCCAACCATGGAAACATCTGGAATGGGCCATTCAGACAGTTTAGAGAGAAGTCCAGGAAAGAGCGAGAAAAGTGAACCGAGAAGGAAACAATGAGAATTGGAAGAACTTTGATGATAGAACTAGAGAACATCTAGTTCATTGTACACATTGTGGAAATGCAGGGAGTGGGATCCAGGGAGACCTGGACTCCCCAGAGGACATGATCTTGCTCAGTGCCATCGTGACCTTCCTGATGAAAGAACACGTGAAGGAACAGGACGGGTCCATGTCTGCAGCTCAGCACCATTCCCAGCACTAAACAGACAACAAATTGGGTGAAATACCTGATGTTAAATAATAGTTCACATGGGAAATAAAACAGCCCAGTATTTGTGCTGTCCCTCAGGCAACTCCCCACAAAGAAAATCTGCATTTATTTTTAACTTTATTTTGAAGTAATTCCAAACTTACAAAAGTTGCAAGAACAGCATAATGGGTCTATATACCCTTTACACAGATTCATCAGTTTTTAATGTTTTCCACATTCGCATCCTCTGTTGATAAACACACACATTATTTTTTTGAACCATTTGTATGTTTCTTTGTGCCTATTTCCCTTTGTTATTTCAATGTGTATTTCCTAAGAACAAGAACATTCTCCTACAGTTACCAAATCCAGGAAATTTACCATTCATACAATATTTGTATTTAATCCATGGATCATTTTCAACTTTCATCAATTGTTCCTAAGAACAAGAACATTCTCCTACAGTTACCAAATCCAGGAAATTTACCATTCATACAATACTTGTATTTAATCCATGGATCATTTTCAACTTTCATCAATTGTCAAACTAGCGTGTCTGGCCTGTGGTGGGGAGACTGCCATGGGCTCCTACCTGCACAGGTGTTGGGGCTTTTCCAGAGCCAAAGAAGTGAAGATTCAAGAGGTAGGAAGAGGATTCTGCCAGCTTACACCTCTGTGAGTGGATTCCAGCTGCCCTCCCTATTCATGAAAGGCCACTGTAGCCATTTCCAACCATGGAAACATCTGGAATGGGCCATTCAGACAGTTTAGAGAGAAGTCCAGGAAAGAGCGAGAAAAGTGAACCGAGAAGGAAACAATGAGAATTGGAAGAACTTTGATGATAGAACTAGAGAACATCTAGTTCATTGTACACATTGTGGAAATGCAGGGAGTGGGATCCAGGGAGACCTGGACTCCCCAGAGGACATGATCTTGCTCAGTGCCATCGTGACCTTCCTGATGAAAGAACACGTGAAGGAACAGGACGGGTCCATGTCTGCAGCTCAGCACCATTCCCAGCACTAAACAGACAACAAATTGGGTGAAATACCTGATGTTAAATAATAGTTCACATGGGAAATAAAACAGCCCAGTATTTGTGCTGTCCCTCAGGCAACTCCCCACAAAGAAAATCTGCATTTATTTTTAACTTTATTTTGAAGTAATTCCAAACTTACAAAAGTTGCAAGAACAGCATAATGGGTCTATATACCCTTTACACAGATTCATCAGTTTTTAATGTTTTCCACATTCGCATCCTCTGTTGATAAACACACACATTATTTTTTTGAACCATTTGTATGTTTCTTTGTGCCTATTTCCCTTTGTTATTTCAATGTGTATTTCCTAAGAACAAGAACATTCTCCTACAGTTACCAAATCCAGGAAATTTACCATTCATACAATACTTGTATTTAATCCATGGATCATTTTCAACTTTCATCAATTGTCTTAGTAATGTCCCTTAATGCATTTTTCCCCTACATAGTACTCAACCCAGGACCACATCTTGCACCGCATGGTCATGTCTCTTCAGCTGCTTTATTCTGCACAGCTCTTCAGCCTTCCTTTGCCTCTCATGACATTTACAAGGTTGAAGAGGGCAGCTCTTTTATGGAGGCAGCTCTCTCTTTTACGGAGAGGGCCTCACTTTGGATTTGCCTGATGTTTCCACACAATTAGGTCCAGGCTCTGCCCTTCTGGCTGAATCACGACTTGAGGGACGTTGTATGCTTCTCAAGACACCACACCTGGAGGCATGCTAAGTCTGATTGTTCCTTATTGACGATGTTAATTTTGATTAGTGGCTTCTCTGATGTATAGTTACTATTTTAGTGAGTAATTTGCAATAACTTTGAGCCATGTAAATAGCCTCTTCTCCATCAATTCCACAATGGCTTTAGCAATGTTGGGAGGTGCTCACACAGAGGAATCCAAGACCAACATTGCTATTACAGCTCTTTATTAGTTTACAGCTCTTTATGGTGTTGCAGCACTTTATTGCTTATGAGCAAGGACAGTAGGAACATCAGGCTAGTGTCTCCCTGAATGAAGGAAAGGGGCAGCCTCATATAGCCAAAACTTCCCCCTCCCCGAAGTTCTCATTTAGGTCCTCTTATGCAAATGAGGGGTGCAAGTCTGTTAATTCAGATTGGTTGGCTATGAGACATAGCTCAAAGGTCAGTTTTGGAACCAAATTTGCATTCGGTCCTTAGGGTGGTGCAAAACCACTGTTACCTTTCATTAGCACATGGGTGCAGGAAGCAAGCTAGGTTACAGAAGCCAAAGTTCACGACTAAGACAGGCAAGCATGAAATTTCTAAAACAGTTTCTCCAGCAGAAGGGGGCAGGTTTAACAATCAGAAAATGCTCAGNGGGCCTACGGTAAGGAGTAATAAGATTATGTGTACGGGTCCCGTTAGAGCAGTGAGGAAAGCTGTTAGCCAGGGGGACCAAGAGAATAAATTTTCATACCAATTATGGTTTTTGTTTCTCATATCTTCCCTTTATTTTAATCTTTCTCTAACTAGGGAGAGGCCATCCTTTATTACACCTGAATGATTTGTATAAAAGCACCAGTTTTCTCCTAGAGCTACACATAGTCCACCTTGTTGTAGGAATAAAAGATCAGGACCCGTCCTATTTTGTAATACTACCTCCACTAGGGAATCTAAGGAAGGTTCTAATCAGCTAACAGATTTTTCTAATTCCCCTAAGTCTAGATCAATTTGTTGGACTTAGGGCTTTAAAGTTTTAATTGCTCGTTATGAGAGCCGTGGTGCTCATAGCTGCAGAGCCTGCAATGCCAAGACCTACAAATAGGGGAATCAAGACAGGAACTGCTTGTTTTAGGAGGAGAGGCTGCCTCCCTGCTTCTCCTTCATAGTAATAAATTGGGGGAATAATATAGACAAGTACACAAAACTCAGGCTTAGATAGGTGTAAGGAAATATTGAATAGCTATGCATGGAGTCAATCCTGTCAAACAAGCAAACCA
>NW_007730887.1:23044-30924 GCF_000696425.1 Galeopterus variegatus | reverse complement strand
CCTTTGCTGGCAGGTAGGCTTCTCGACCGAGGGATGGATCTGGTTGAACACCTGCTGGAGGCCTTGGAGAGACTGCAGGAGGTTATGGTTAGTAAGCTCAGCAAGTTTGTCATCTCTGAGGTGGGGTAGCACAGGAGGTGGTCTCCCAAACATAATTCCATATGGGGTGATTCCCTTTATATATGGGGTACATCTAGCCCTTAATAGGGCAAAGAAAAGGAGGCTCACCCAGTTTTCACCAGTCTCCAATTTTAGTTTAGTAAACGTTTCCTTTAAAGTCCAAATCATCCTCTCCACCTGTGCTGAACTCTGTGGCTTATAAATACAGTGTAAGTTCCATTTTATTTGTAAGGCTTTTGCTAATAATTGAGAAATTTGGGCTATGATAGCCGGACCATTATCAGACCCAAAAGTTATAGGCAGACTGAATCAGGGAATAATTTCCTGTAACAATTTCTTAAGTGTTATCTGAGCAGTTTCAGTCTTTGTAGGAAAAGCTTCCACCCACCCAAAAAAAGGTGTCTATAAATACCAAGAGATATCGGTACCCATACTGTCCCGGTTTCACCTCGGTGAAGTCAACTTCCCAATGTTCTCCCAGGGTTAGATCCCCGTGCTCTGGTTCCTGTAGGTGCATCTGGTTTTCGTCCTGAATTTACTTGTGAACAAACTTTACATCGTTGCACGAAGTCTTTTGTTAATTTGTCCAATTTGTGAATATAATAATTTTTCCACAACAATTCAGTCAATTTGGTAGCTCCAAGGTGTGTCCCTTGGTGTAGCTGTTCTATTAATNAGACCTACAAATAGGGGAATCAAGACAGGAACTGCTTGTTTTAGGAGGAGAGGCTGCCTCCCTGCTTCTCCTTCATAGTAATAAATTGGGGGAATAATATAGACAAGTACACAAAACTCAGGCTTAGATAGGTGTAAGGAAATATTGAATAGCTATGCATGGAGTCAATCCTGTCAAACAAGCAAACCAAGCATGAGAAGGGGCAACAGGTAGTTAGAAACTTGTGACCCGTGGGTCGTACTATTAATGGTTACCACATATGTACATGTGGTCTGATAGGGGGACCTTTTGAGGTCATAATCATTAGTTTTTATACGAAGTCCTTGGTTTTGTGTACCACCAAGCATGAGTCTGAGCTTTCGTCCCCATGGACGGAGTCTGTCTTTGGTGATTTCAGTTAGACTCAGAGACCTAACAGTTTGGTTATTAGTGCCTAAAGAGTAGTTCATCCCTAGGCCAACATAATATGGTGGCTCTGGGTTTAGGAATAAGCAGCAATTAGTTGTTACATTTGGGTTTGATTGGTTGATAAACATAAAAACTGAACCTAAAGTTCCTAAGATGCGGTTGGTGAAAGCATAACCAGAGGTGCAGTTGAGGGACTGGGGTGTTGGAGCTTGGGGGGACAGGTTAGGGTTCAGGGAACGTGAAGGAAGGGGTAGGAGATCCTGGTTAGGGCCTACAGGGACGTTTAATTGATTTTTTTTCTTTTTAGTTGAATAGTGAATTCTCCCCCAGGATCTATTCTATTAACATATAGTCTTATGCCCCAGGTCTTGCCTGCCTTCCAAGTATCACTCATAAATGGACCCCAAAGTCTGACAGTTAGGTTCATAGGATTGCCTGTCCTTGGCTCACTACAACCTGAGGGTGGGAGTTTTCTGAGGGCAATACAGAAGTCTGTGTGAGTCCAGGAGGCCTCGGTTTCTCAACCCCAAGCAACACAGTGATATTGTTGGTGCCCCTGACAGGAAGGGCTGCTAGTTGCAGGACAGGCATAGAATTGGGCTTGTTGGAGGTTTTTCTCATCTTGAGTGTTACAAATGATGTAGGACCCAAATCTGGTTCCAGTCATGAGCTCACATAGGTCTACTAGGAAAATGGGGGCACCGGGGATGTGGACAGACCAAATAACCTCCCCAATGACAGTATCCCTTAATTCCCAGGTGTAATTCTTAGGTTATTGAGGACTTCCTGACATAGATATTACACAATATAAAACAATTAAAACAGTTAAGGGGACGAGCGAGTGAGTCTTATCTTTAGTGGGTCTCCTTTGGAGCGTTGCATGGTCCATTTTTCCTGATGTTTTCCTAGTTCTGTTGATTCCAGAGTGGAGGCTCACTTAAGTTGAGAATGATGTATCCAACGGCAATTTCCTGCTACCTTTGCAGCCGTCGGGGTGGTCAAGACTATGGGGTAAGGTCCTTGCCATCTAGGTCCAAGGGTCAAAGGATGGTGATGTTCCACCCATACGAGGTCACCTGGTAGGTATGGATGTGGCATCAGATCCTTTGCTGGCAGGTAGGCTTCTCGACCGAGGGATGGATCTGGTTGAACACCTGCTGGAGGGCTTGGAGAGACTGCAGGAGGTTATGGTTAGTAAGCTCAGCAAGTTTGTCATCTCTGAGGTGGGGTAGCAAAGGAGGTGGTCTCCCAAACATAACCTCATATGGGGTGATTCCCTTTATGTATGGGGCACATCTAGCCCTTAATAGGGCAAAGAAAAGGAGGATCACCCAGTTTTCACCAGTCTCCAATTTTACTTTAGTAAAAGTTTCCTTTAAAGTCCGAATCATCCTCTCCACCTGTGCTGAACTCTGTAGCTTATAAATACAGTGTAAGTTCCATTTTATTTGTAAGGCTTTTGCTAATAATTGAGAAATTTGGGCTATGATAGCCGGACCATTATCAGACCCAAAAGTTATAGGCAGACTGAATTGGGGAATAATTTCCTGTAATAATTTCTTAAGTGTTACGTGAGCAGTTTCAGTCTTTGTAGGAAAAGCTTCCACCCACCCAGAAAAGGTGTCTATAAATACCAAGACATGTCGGTACCCATACTGTCCCAGTTTCACCTCGGTGAAGTCCACTTCCCAATGTTCTCCAGGGTTAGATCCCCGTGCTCTGGTTCCTGTAGGTGCTTCTGGTTTTCGTCCTGAATTTACTTGTGAACAAACTTTACATTGTTGTACAAAGTCTTTTGTTAATTTGTCCAATTTGTGAATATAATAATTTTTCCACAACAATTCAGTCAATTTGGTAGCTCCGAGGTGTGTCCCTTGGTGTAGCTGTTCTATTAATAATCTTCCTAGTGCTTTAGGTAGATATATTTGGTGATCTGGTGAGACTTTCTAACCTGTATCATTGTTCTTAGTGCCCAGTGCTTTGGCATGTATGATTTCTTCTGCAGTGTAATGTGGGACTGGTGGCAGCTGGGGTGCCGGCATGACTACTAAAGAATTTGATGGCCCCACTGGTTTCAGTGTGGCCTCTTTTGCTGCTCAGTCTGCTGTGGCATTTCCTTGGGCCTCAATTGAGTCACCTGTTTGGTGTCCTCGGCAATGGATAATGGCCACCTTTTTAGGATACCATATGGCCTTGAGGAGAGCTAGAATCTCCTATTCGTTTTTTATGTCTTTTCCTCCCGATGTTATTAGCCCTCTTTGTTTATAAAGGGCCCCGTGTATGTGGGCTGTGGCAAAAGCATACCTACTGTCAGTGTATATGTTGACAGTTTTGTCTTTTCCATGTATTAGAGCTTGTGCTAAGGCTACGAGTTCAGACTTTTGAGTGAATATCCCTTGATTTAAAGCCTGTGCCCAGATGACCTGTTCCCGTGTGACTACAGCTGCCCCAGTGTACCTGATTCCTTTGGAGATGAAGCCGCTCCCATCCATGAACATCACCTCATCAGGGTCTGGCCAAGGTAGGTCAGTCAAGTTGGGTCGGAGTCCTTGCAGGGTTTCTATAGTTTCAAGGCAGTCATGGAGGGGTTTCTCCAGGTCATCATCCAGGAGGAGAGTCGCTGGATTCAGAGCTGTAGTCTTAAGAAACCTTATTCAAGGCTGGTCTAAGAGTAAAGCCTGGTATTGAGTGATGTGGGCATTGGTGAGCCAATGCTCAGGTGCACTTTTCAGGAGAGCTTGTACAGAGTGAGGTGCTACCAGGCTTATATTCTGCCCTAGGGTTAGTTTGTCTGCTTCCTTCAACAATAAAGTGGTTGCAGCTATAGCCCAGAGACAGGCCAGCCATCCAGCAGCTACATTATCCAATCTCTTGGAGAGGTAGGCCACAGGCCTTTTCCATGGACCCAGGGTCTGGGTAAGTACTCCGTTGGCTACGCCATGTTTCTCAGCAAGAAACAGGGTGAAGGGTTTATTTATGTCTGGTAGTGCTAGGGCAGGAGCCATGGTAAGTGCCTTTTTCAAGTCATTGAAAGCCTTTTGTTCAATCTCAGTCCATAGCAGGGAGGTTTGTTTTCCCCCAGTGCTAGAGTTCAAGGGCTTAGCTATTTCAGCAAACCCAGGTTTCCATAGGCGGCAATAACCTACAGCACCCAAGAATTCACAGACCTCTTTCTTAGTCTTTGGGATTAGGATCTTTAGAATTGCCTCTATTCTTCTGGAGGACAAAGTTCTATTTCCTCTCTGTAGTTTGTACCCTAGGTAGGTGGTTCTTGGGGTACATAATTGAGCCTTTTTAGCTGAGACTCGATACCCCAGGATTTGTAACTCTCATAATAAGTCTTTTGTGGCCTCCTTGCAGGTCTCATAGTCTTTAATGGCCAACAAAAGGTCATCTACATATTGTAGCAGAGTGACCTCAGGATGTTGTTTTCACTATCCAGGATTTGTAACTCTCATAATAAGTCTTTTGTGGCCTCCTTGCAGGTCTCATAGTCTTTAATGGCCAACAAAAGGTCATCTACATATTGTAGCAGAGTGACCTCAGGATGTTGTTTTCACTATGGCATGAGATCTTGGCTCAATGTTTCATCAAACAAAGTTGGGGAATTTTTAAACCCTTGAGATAACCGTGTCCATGTCAGTTGTCCCGAATATTCCCCCTCTGGATCTGTCCACTCAAAAGCAAATAAAGGTTGGCTTACCTTGGCCAGTGGGAGGCTGAAGAAGGCATCTTTAAGGTCTAACACAGTGTAGCTCTGGTGAGATGGCAGCAGTAGGCTAAGGAGGGGGTAGGGATTCAGGATGGTTGGATGGAGGGTCTCCACGTGTTTGTTCACTTTCCGTAGATCCTGAACGGGTCAGAAATCTGAAGTACCTGGTTTTTGTACTGGGAGGAGAGGAGTATTCCATGCCGACTTACATGGAACTAGAATATTAGCTTCTTTTAGTCTCTAGATGTGGATTGGATATTGCTTCACTCAGATAGGAATAGCCTGGCTTGTAAGCTGAACCATGATGGGGGGTCGATGAATGGCTATGCCTGCGGGGTTTGTTTCTGCCCATACTCCTGGAATTTCTTTCTTTAGTTCCTCCAAGGTGGAACTTGAGTCAGTGGGCAAGGGAGCCTTCGTGACTACCATATATTCTTCATTGATTGGGCATGTTATCATTATTTGGGTAAGGGGTGCAGGATTAAGAGTCAGTCCCATTGTGTTCCCCTTGAAAGATATGGTGGCCTGTAGCTTGTGCAGTAAGCCCCTTCCCAGCAGTGGGTATGGGCAATCTGGCATGACAAGGAAGGAGTGAGTAATAGTTCTTTGTCCTAGGTTAGTAATTCTTGCCTTGGTCTAGGGCAGGATTGAAACTTTCCTGTAGCCTCCTGGAGCAAGGTTTTTCTAGCAGATAAATGTCCATCGGTTTCAGTTAGAACAGAATAGGTGGCCCCTGTGCCTACAAGGAAGTCCATTGGCTTGCCCCCTACTTGTAAAGTTACCTTGGGCTCCTGGGGGCTCATAAGTATAGAGCCCTGGTCCTGTCAGTTTTCAGAATTATCTATCTGTAGGACGAGGGCATTCTTCTTATTTAGTAGGGGGCATTTGTCCTTCCAATGGCCTTTCTTCTTACAGAACACACATTGGTCCTTCTCTAGAGGGTCCCTGGACCTTCTGGAGGAGTTTCCCTTCTGTCCTGTTTGAGGCCTCACATCTTTGGGACTCAGTAAGCGCAGTTACCATTATTTTAGCCATTCTTTTTGTTTGTTTTTCTTCTGAGCTATCTCTGGCATTATAGACACTCTGGGCTATTTCAACTAGCTCAGATAACAGTTTCCCTTCAAATCCTCCCTGCCTCTGAAGTTTCTTCCTAACATCAGGGGCTGACTGAATAATAAAGGCAATATTTATTGCCCACCTGTTTTCTGGAGCCTCAGCGTCCACAGTTGTGTAGACCCTATTAGCTTCCATGAGGCACTCCAAAAAAGTGGCTGGGACTCATTTGGTCACTGAATTGTTTTGCTTACCTTTGAAAGGCTTGTGGGTCTCTAGGCAACTGCATGGAGTCCTCTAAGGAGAGTCTGGTGATATGGATGGAGAACCCCCTTACCTTGATCTGTGTTTGGGTCCCACTGGAGTCTGTTTGAGGGGAACACACATTCAAGATGAACAGGGTCATCAGAGGTTTGGCCATCATGACCTGCAACAGTCTTTAAGGCCTCCTGGTGGATGCACTCACATTCCTCTGACGTGAAGAGAGTCTGGAGGAGCTGCTGGCAATTATCCCAGGTGGGCTGGTGTGCAAAGAACACAGTCCCCAAGAGGGAGATGAGACCGTGTGTCCTTTCAGAAAAGGAAGGTTCTGGTTCTTCCAATTATACAAATCATTAGTGGAGAAGGGAATATAGACCATGAAGGGGGTTTGGTCTTGAGTTCCAGGGGGAAGGGAGCCTGTTGGAGTGGGAGCAGAGGTACGAGGGAAGCACCAGAAGGAGAAGGATCAGACTCAGAGTCCCTCCTGGTCTGATAAGTGGTACCGCTCCTTGTATGTGGGGGACTTAAGAGTACAGTAGAGTCAGGAGAAGTAGGGTAAGGGGGGGTGCGCTAGGAGAGACAGGAACAGGGGAAGAAAGATCAAAAGGTTCTCAGAGGCATCCTGGAGAACAGGAGGCTTAGGGAGTCTGGTTGGAAGAGGGCACTTAGTCACCAAATTTTTTTCCTTTTTCTTATCCCTCTTTTTGCCATCTTGTTTGTCCTCCCAACCACCCAGATAGGCAGACGTGGGTTTCCTGAGTCAGGGCTGAAGGCACTGTTTCAACCAGGAGGGCATCTCATCCATGATCTCTATCCAAACCTGAATATAGAGAACCTGATCGGGGTAAACTGGGGAGGAGTCCCAACACAGCAACCCTGTACTTGATAGGCTGTTGGGAGATCAATGGTCCCATATGGGGACCATCCCACACCAAATGTGGGCCATTCTAATTCCCAAAGTTTTTTGAGGTCATAGGGGTCTGCTGAAGCCCCGAAATTGGCAGCCTTTTTCTGAAAGTAACCCAAGTGAGTTATCATTGCCTGTAAAGGGGTGGCCCCACAAACGGGCTGGGAGATATTCTTTCCCATAATACTAATCTAGACTACAGAAACTGATGCACAAAATATCTTCACTTTTTGGGAATTGGGGCAGAAAAAATCAATCTAAAAGGTACACCAACTCAATGAGATTGCTAGGAAACACCCTATTGACAGGAGGTATAGGAGTGCCAGAAAAAATTTTTCTGTCTTGGTGCAATCACTTGGGGCAGCGGATACCAATCCTATGGCCAGTATTAGGACAAGTAGCACAATAAGGTTAGAGACATGGGATGGCATATACTTATCATGTCACACTATGGCAAGCTCATGGCAGGACCATGACTAATAACGTGCGACTGGCAGCACACAAAAGACAGAGACAAGTGGACATGTCAAATTCCAAACAATTCCAAACCAAAGGACCCGACAATGTCTCGTGGGAGTCCTGGACTTGGGAAGGAATGCTGTGTCCAGTCTTCCACAAAGTCCCCATATCAGAGCTCTGATACCCAAATGCAAAACCAAGTTTTTGAGATCTCAAACCAAAACTTACCTCCAGAGGTTCAAGACACAGAGTAGGAGGACAAACAAAGATGAACAAAGACTCTG
>NW_007730887.1:19114-21899 GCF_000696425.1 Galeopterus variegatus | reverse complement strand
CTTACCTCCAGAGGTTCAAGACACAGAGTAGGAGGACAAACAAAGATGAACAAAGACTCTGGTGTCAACTGAAGCCAATTGAAGTATTTGGTGATGTTTGGGCTTTTGGGCAGGAGCCAAAGGATCCCGGGGCTGAGGAACATCTTCTTGGTGGCCTCCCCTAGGATCCATACTGTGACCAATCCTGGGGCCAAGGAGCATCTTCTTGATGGTATTCCCTAGGAAGACTCACTATGTTGCCCTTCACCTGGAGCTGCGGTTTCTGGTTCCTTTGAGTAAGCGGCAGGAAATTTCACTGGGGCATCCAAATGTTGGGAGGTGCTTGCACAGAGGATTCCAAGACCAACATTGGTATTACAGCTCTTTATTCATTTATAGCTCTTTTTGCTGTTACAGTGCTTTATTGCTTGCAAGCAGGGAGAGCACAAGCATCAGGCTAGTGTCTCCCTGAATGAAGAAAAGGGGCAGCCTTATATAGTCAAAACTTCCTGCCCAAGTTCTCATTTAGATCCTCTTATCTAAATGAGGGATGCAAGTCTGTTAATTCAGATTGGTTGGCTATGAGACATAGCTCATTGGTCAGTTCTGGAACCAAATTTGCTTCGGCCCTTAGGGTGGCACAAAACCACTGTTACCTTTCGTTAGCACATGGGTGCAGGAAGCAAGTTAGGTTACAGAAGCCAAAGTTCATGATTAAGACAGACGAGAATAAAATTTCTAAAACAATTTCTCCAGCAGAAGGGGGCAGGTTTAAATATCAGAAAATGCTCAGGGTTCCATGCTTCAAGCAACTAATGAATTTTTTGCCTTTTACTCATTGGGTTATAATTTATTGATGTCCTTATTTATTTTGGTGCTCAAGTTGTCCCAGATTTGGCTAAGGAAGAAATTCCTTCAAGATCTCCTTTGTCTTTTTTGGTATTTGGCTGTTTTTTGTTTTGTTTTGTTTTGTTTTGTTTTGTTTTGTTTTGTTTTGTTTTTATAGCTCTTTCTTTTTGGCAATATAAGATGTTCCAGGCTCCCCTTTAAGGACTTCTGGTGTCTTTAAGTGAGAAATTCAAGAATAACATTTAGAAACCAGGATCTAGATGGTTTCTATTACTATTGGAATGCCATTGGTTTAGGGAAAGACAGATTGGTAAATATGCATTTTTAAATTATCTGCCTATCTTGATACCTCCAAGCCAAACCAATTCTTCAGTGATGTTTCTTGCCCTTTTCTATTCCATATTTGTGTCTTCTTACTTCATGGTGAGGATCATGGCTCACAAAACAAACAAAAACAATATATTTATTCATTTGCTCAATCTTGTAATACACAAAAACAATTAATTTTAAATGGCTGTATCCATATCATTACAAAAAGAATGACCAGGAAAGTTTAAGACATCTTTGCACTTTTTTCTTCAGATGAGGGTATGCAGAATTAAAGCACTATGTTGAAAAGTTACTCAGGATTGTTTTTATTTCTCCCTTTGATGTAGTTATATTATTCCATTGAAATAATGTTGTGTCTGTTTATTTCCATTTCCAAACAGTTTTAGGGCTTTTCCCAAATCCTTGTTGACTTATAATTTTTTTAATTTTTAGAAAAATAGTATGATTCCAATAACCAAAATGGTATAAAAAAGTATACCCAAACAAGTGTCCCCC
Organism: Galeopterus variegatus; assembly: GCF_000696425.1. Classification (NCBI taxonomy): domain Eukaryota; kingdom Metazoa; phylum Chordata; class Mammalia; order Dermoptera; family Cynocephalidae; genus Galeopterus; species Galeopterus variegatus. The sequence goes on along the minus strand of NW_007730887.1, from coordinate 20,246 downwards.
CNAATAGTATGATTCCAATAACCAAAATGGTATAAAAAAGTATACCCAAACAAGTGTCCCCCCGCCCTTATCCCATCCACCCTGTTTTCCCCCAACTTCTTTTGGTTATTAGTAGATAACCAATTTCATTAGTTTCTAGTTTATACTTTCCAAAGATTATTTTTCCAAAATAAACAGTGTTGGGAAAACAGAATAGTTTAGTCAGGCCCCCTAGCCTTATGTGTGGTTCAGGGTGGTGCAGCACATTCTCTGTAAACATGTTCTGTGTGGGTGCAGTTAGTGTAATGGCTGGATTCTTTGTCCTTCCCTTTATTTACATCCTTGTTTCTACCTTTGATTTAATTGTGTTAGTTAATATTTGCCTGTATGTAAGTTTTATCTGGAGTGTGTTAAGGGTTGTGGGGAAAATAGGATAATTTAGTCAGGCTCCCTTGACTTTTCTTTGTAAACAAGCTCTGTGTGGATGGCGTTGGTCCACATGTGCACCAATGTATCTTTTTAGTTTCATTGCTATTGTGTGTCCTGCAGTTTGTGAAGCAGAAGCTAGCTAGCAGAACTTGCATCTAAAAATAGAGCATGTTTACTCTGCTGGCAGCTGCTCAGTTTTTCTTTGGACTTTGCCGGTAGCATTTGAGTTTTGGAGTTTCTCTGTGGACCGCTTAGCTCATAGTGTTGTGTTTGTTGAATAAAGACTATTCCTTCTTCAACCAAGGCTCCAAGGACCATTTTGTCCTGTCACCTAACTCACAGACCTGCATGTGAAGGGTTTGTGAATGGGCCTGAGTTGTCTGTGAGCTCCAGACCCTAGCTCTAGCTCTACAGGGGTTAAACAGCTAAATACATTTCTGCATTCTGTAGCTCTGTGGTCACAAGCTTGTTCTTCTGTTAGCAAAAAACCACAGACTGCTAGCTCTTTCCTGAGTAGATGAGAGACCAAGTTGCTCTCTAAAGCAGACCCCTCCTCATGTAACCACACTTCCTGCCCTTGCACCCAGGTGTGATACAGACCCTTACTCAAAACTGTATACCCACTGTTTGGAAACAGTCTCGGTCCTTGATCATGCTTCCTGTTGTTGTGCCCACCTGTAAAATGGTTGGGCCAGCTGCAATCAGCCCCTTTCCCAAAATAACC
>NW_007730887.1:16740-18156 GCF_000696425.1 Galeopterus variegatus | reverse complement strand
TGTTGTGCCCACCTGTAAAATGGTTGGGCCAGCTGCAATCAGCCCCTTTCCCAAAATAACCACTTGCTTAAGACCCCTGACATGAGGGACTCTGCATAAAGACAGGCAAAAGAGCCAATAGAAATGTTTGCTGCTTATCTACCCAAAAGGAGTACTTAAGGCTAGTTCTCCTTACATTTGTTTTCTCAGGATTTGGAACACACGTTCCCCCAAAGTCTGCCAGTAATAAATTACCTGACTTTTCCTTCTCACTGAGTGACTGCATCTCATTGGCAACTCCTTCCCATAACATTAGTGTGCATGAGCACACTAATGTATCTTTTTCTTTTGTTGCCATTGTGTGTTCTTGAGTTTGTGAAGCAGCCGCCTGGTACAGCTTGTGTCTAAAAACAGAGCATGTTTACTGTGCTGGCACCTGCTCAGTTTTTCTTTGGACTTTGCTGGTAGCAGTTGAGTTTTGGAGTTTCTCTGTGGACTGCTTAGCTCTTAGGTGTGTGTGCGCTGAATAAAGTCTACTCTTTCTTCAACCAAGCCTCCAAGGACCTTTTGGCCAGTTACCTAGCTCATAGACCTGCGTGTGAAGGGTTTGTGAATGGGTTCGAGGCGTCTGTGAGCTCCAGACCCTAGCTCTATCTCTCCAGTACTTCACTGTAGTTTTGTGAGTGAAGTTGGACATCTTTCCAAATGTCTCATCTGTGTGTGTGTCTGTATGTAATGTCTTTTTGTGTTGCCTTTTTTTCTATATGATTTTGGCCCTTTTCTCTCAATTTTAAGAGTTCTTTATATATTAGTCCATTATTTATTGTATACATTCCACATATTTTCTGCCAATTTNTTACTAGGAAGAGTAGATAAAGAAGAATGGACATGAAATTAACAATGCGGGAGGAAATTCTATTTAACAAGCCTATGCTAAGTGTTTTGTATTGATAATTTCATGTAGTTTTTAAAACAAATAGGATTGATTTTATTTTATTTCCATTTTATAGATGGAGATGTGGAGGCTGGAGTGGTTTAAGTGATAGTCTGGATTTGAATGGGCTCAGGTCTTCTAATTAGATAGTATGTGCTCTTTTAATGGAATCAGGCTGTCTGCAGGCAATATACTCAGCGTAGTCCCCTATAGTCATTATTCTTTTGAAAATTTAGTACAAACTTAGCAGGGTTCATTGAAAGCCCATTGTCTTCCCAGGTTCCATTAGATCCATTCTGAGGTTCCCTGAAGCCCTGCACTTGAAGGCCAGAGCTCATCTTCACTGACAAAAGATATTATCTGAGAGTGAAGAAGAAATCGGCTTTGGCTTAGCCTGGCCCAGGCTCCGAAGGCACCACGCTATGTGCATGAGTCTGAGTGAGCACCTAGGTTGAGCACATGACTAATGGGAGCCAGAAGAGCATGTTGTAAAGATTGGCCCC
>NW_007730887.1:16060-16713 GCF_000696425.1 Galeopterus variegatus | reverse complement strand
GTCTTCCATAATGTTCATTATAAAAGAGCCCCCAGATGGTACATGACTATTAGCTCACTGTGACCTATATAAATGTCAAACGTAAAACTATTACCCCAGCAAAAATCTCAAAATAAATAACAGCAGGAGGGATGAGATTCTGTTGTCATCAGTATTTACAGTTTATGCATTTGGGCTCTTCTGTTCTCAAGCTAGCACAGAAATGCTTTCATCCCCCAAGGGGATTCAATCAGCAAGAGCAATACAGGAAATGGAGTCCCACAAGACTAACAAACACGGATGAAGAACGGCGACCCTTAAAAGGCAAGCCAGTGGCTAGAAAGGGTGGAATGGCTTTGGGGTTTTGCTTAGCCCACATTTTAAAGGTTTATCTCCAGATTCTCATCCTCATGACAAGGCTTACTAACGCAAAAGTAAAGTTGGCTTCTCTAGCTTCACACCTGAATAACCCAAAGCAGAAGCAAGCTTTACCATCAAAGGGAAGAGCCCAGTTCTCAATATAGAACAAGTTATTTTTGTACAGGGCTTAGAGAAACAACTTCTTCCTTATTTGAAATTCACACGGTCTCTGCCTGCCAACTGCCAGCCCTACAGAGAACAGCTCTCCACCATGATGTGTGTGGATATGTGTGTGCTGTGTATACACACAATTT
>NW_007730887.1:0-15641 GCF_000696425.1 Galeopterus variegatus | reverse complement strand
AGAGAACAGCTCTCCACCATGATGTGTGTGGATATGTGTGTGCTGTGTATACACACAATTTAATATAAATAAATATATATATATATATATATATATATATACACACACACACACACACACACACACACATATAAAAGATATATATGCACATTCATTTCATATATGTGTGTGTGTGTGTGTATTAACATATAATGTTTCTAACACAACAGAACTCAAATCTGGTTCTCCAGATGAACAACTGGAAAAATTTTTTAGTCAATCTGTTTAATGAACTAAAATCAGCTTGCATTATCTTGTTATCCTTGTGGTATAATGATTCTGTTTGGACTTTTTCCTGTATTTCTGAAGATCTAGATGGTTCTAGGAGCTAAGAAGTTAAGCTGGAAAAAATTACCTCTAGAGTTTGGGCAAAGGATTCACCATAAAGCAACCAAATAAGCAGTATGATCTATAAGTTCAAAGACAGGGTGACCATATAATTTACCTTCCAGACTGGGAAATTCTGGAGAGTGGAAGGTGGTGTTATTAATAACATCACCAAGGCAACAGACATAAACCAAGGGTGTCCAGGCTAAACCAAGATGTAAGGTCACCTTATTCAAAGGTAATGGAAAGACACCACAAAAAAAGCTTATTTAAACAGTGCATGTATCTGTGGAATAAAAGTGTTTATTATAAGAAATAACCAAGGTAGGAAGGCAGCAGTGTGCAGGAGAAAGAACTTTGAATTTGATAGCGCTTCCTTTTAAAATTGGCTCTTTCCTGACTAGCTATGTGACCTTCAGCCTCTAACTTCTGATTTGAAAAATGAGAATAAAATACCTTGAAAAGCTGTTGTCATAATTTAAAAAGATGAAAAATTTGACGTGTCTAACACACAGCACAGGCACATAATAATTTTTATTTCTTAGGAACATACAGACCCTACTTCCTACTTCTAATCTTTTTCATTCTATTATTCCTTGGTTTTAAGTCAACAACTACTAAAAATTCACTCGGAGATTAATTTTCAACAAGGCTTTTGCTAACCACAGACAGCTGGCAGATGTCATGGTGCAGCTAGACACATACAGCATTTTTGAGTCCTATTGTGAAATGGAAGACTTTGATCCCAGTATTACTTTTGTTTTCACTTTTGAAAAAACGTGATTATACAAACACCACCTCAGCCCTGGTGTTGAGCCAAGGATGAGGCTGGAAGCAGACCCTGATTCCTAAGGGAAACTCCCAGTTGAGCGAAAGTGTCCTCCTCACGCATCTACTAATGCGGGTAGACAGACATCTTTCGCATGTTGCAGAATGTAAAGGTTTTATAGCACAAAAGCAATTTATACTATTTCATTTAAGTTCCGAAAAGCTCCCAAGGTGGCCCAGGAGTCCCAAGCAGCACGTCTCATCTTGCATTCACTGCAATGCCCCCTCCAGCCTTCGTGTCCCCACCTTAAGGGAAGTGCACGTGCAGACATCTCATGCATGCAGACCTGCAGCTACTCAGGGGAGTTGCGCGCCAAGATGTCACTCACACCATGGGAGACCTAAGGCAACGCATGGCTCCGAGGGTCTTCACTGAAGCTGGACTCACACTCCGGACACCACTCACACTCCGAATTGAATTCTGAAGTAAAGAATTCTTATTTACTCTTATTTACACTTATTTACTCTTCAATCCGTGTTTATAAAGCACCCGTTACCTGCCAGCATCATGGTAACAAGATGAAACGACTCAGTCTGGGCATTCAAGAAGCTTAACGACTTAGGGGAGAATGCAGCAACTATGGTACCCCAAGTACTTAATTAATGGTTATAAACAACTTAAACTGGAGCACATGGGACAGAGCCGGGGACGATTACAACGAGGGGGTGGCGCTGGGGCTGAGATTGAAAGGTGGAGTCTGCACAGCACAGGACCCAGGAAAGGGGACAGCACGTGCAAAGGCCAGAGGCTCGGAAAGGTCGCTGGGCTCGAGGCCCCAACGTGACAACAGCATTGTGGCGAGGAGGGAGCCGTCCCAGAACCTGCACTGTGACAAACCTGCCCACTCTGCCTTGAGAATCGGTCCCACATCTGACACGTCCCGCACCCTCCTCTGCTCCTGCCCTGGTGTCTCATCTGGTGTTCACGAATAGCCTGTCCTGGACCTTCTGTCTGCTTCCACCTCACTCCTAACCTACGGTCCATAAGCCTGTTTCACACTTGAAATCTAAGTGATGTCATCTGGATCTTCTGCTCGAAACAACCTGTTTGCTTTGGGGGACAGGTGTGCACATGGCCTACCATCTCCAGTGTGACCTGCCCCTGTGGCCCCCCCTACCTGTGTGATCTCATGTCCTCCTCTGTCTCTTGCCCACCCATCTCCAGACACACAGGCCTCCAAGCTTTGAGACTTCAGAACTTTGGTGCTTTTACTCCCAAGGTCTGGAGCTCTTTTTGCCAATACCCGTGTCACCTTCTCTAGGTCTCTGACCATATATCAAGCTATTAGAGAGGCCTTCCTTATTTGAAGTGACAACCACCCACCCCAGCTTCTAATCTCTTACTGCACTTAGCTTTTCTTATCACCACGTAACGTGGCACCCAGTCCCTCATTGGTTTTCTCAGCCGTCTCCTCATGTGTCCACCATGGTTGGAGTGCAAGCTCTGGGAGGGCGAGCCCTTGGGTCTCTCTTGGCTCACTGGTTCATTCCCAGTGTCTAGAGCAGTGCTCGCACATACATGGCACTCAATGCCTTGGACTGAGTGTCTCCCCAAAACTTAGCCTCCACTGTGACTGTTAAGAGGGTGGGAAATCCTATTATGGTAATTGAAAGGTGGTGCCTTGAAGATGTGATTAGATTCTGAGGACCATGCCTAGTGAATGGATTAAAAACGGTGGTCATGGGCATGGTTCTGAGGGCTTTAAAAGGAGAACAGTGAAACTCTCTGCTCTGCCATTTTCTGCCATGTGAGACTTCTGCATTGCTGTAAAGCCACCACCAAAGAAGGCCCTCAACATAAGTGCTCCCTGGACTGGACTTCCCAGCCTCTGAAACTGTAAACAATAAATTTTGTTTTCTTCCAAAGTACCCAGTTCCAAGTATATTTTTATAAGCAATAGAAATGAACTAATACAAGGCCTCAGATAGAAATAAGAAGGCATTTGTTGGAAAGTGGGGCAAAGATCACCCTTGCTATGAACTGGCAAGGAACTTGCCTGCTTTCTGTTCATGCCCGAAAGTTTTATGGAATGTGGAACTTCAAGAAGCTGACCCAGGGTATTTGGTGGAAGAAATTCCTAAGCAGCAAAGTATTCAGACAGCATATGACTACTTGTAACAGCCTACACTCAGTTACGGTGGCCAACGTATGATGTAAAGCCGAAATTTATAATTAAAAGGGAAGCAGAGAGTAAAGATTTGGAAAATTTGCAGCCTGTCCATGTGGTAGAGAAAGAGAGCATTTTCAAGAGAAAAATCCAAAGGTGAGCAGAGAGACTGCTCTAAGTTGCTAAGACATTAGCATGGCTTTGAGGCAGAAGGCATTTCAGATGTCTCTGGTGCCACCTCTCCCATTACAGACCCTGAGGCCTAGGAGGACTGTATTGTTCCAGGGGACAGACGGGGGCACCAATGCTCTGTGACGCCTTGGGATGCAGCTCCCCGCATCTTTGCTGCTCAGGCTGCAGCAGCCTTGCCTCAAGTGGTCCCAGGTGTGGTTCATGCTGCAGCTCTGGAGAGCACAAGCTGGAAACCTTGGCAGCGTCCACATGTTGTTAAGTCTGCACGCCAGCAGAATGCAAGAGCAGCAGAGGCATTGGCAGCCTCCACCCAGATTTCAGATGGTGGATGTAAAAGCCTGGGGGCCCAGGCAGAGACCTGTTGCAGGGGCTGAGCTGCCGCAGAGGTAGAGCCACCATAGAGGGCACCTACTAGAGCAATGCAGAGCAGAACTGTGGTGTTGGAGCCCCCACAGAGATCCCCCCCCAGGGCAATGTCTAGTATAGCCAAGGAAGCAGGCCTGCCACCAAGACCCCAGAACTGTAGGGCCACTGGTAATGTGCTACACCTGCCTAGAAAAGCTGCAGGCACCAGTGCAGCCCAGTGGGCTGTCCCCAGAAGAGCCATGGGGGCAGGGCTGCCCAAGGCTTTGGGGGGCCAGGGATGGAATGATAGAGTTTGGATATGTCGTCCTCCCAAAGCTCATATTGAAATCTGATCCCCAGTGTGGTAGTGTTAAGAGCTATTTGGGTCATAGGAGGTGTGTCTCTAATGAATAGATTAATACCCTCCAGCGGGCGGGGGGGGGGGGCAGGGAATGAGTGAGTTCTCAATTAGTTCCCACAAGAGCTGGTTGTTTAAAGGACTCTGGCACCTCTCCGCCTCTTTCTTACTTCCTCTTGCTATGCGATCTGCTTGCACTCACTGGCTGCCTGCCACTTTTTGCCATGAGTAGAAGCAGCCTGAGACCTGCACCAGATGCAGCTGTCCCAGAATCGTAAGCCAAATAAATCTCGGGGGGGGGGGGGGGGGCAGGTAATGAGTGAGTTCTCAATTAGTTCCCACAAGAGCTGGTTGTTTAAAGGACTCTGGCACCTCTCCGCCTCTTTCTTACTTCCTCTTGCTATGCGATCTGCTTGCACTCACTGGCTGCCTGCCACTTTTTGCCATGAGTAGAAGCAGCCTGAGACCTGCACCAGATGCAGCTGTCCCAGAATCGTAAGCCAAATAAATCTCTTTTATTTATAAAATTTATAAAACCTAGTCTCAGGTATTCTGTTACAGCAACACAAAAACAGACTACTACACACTGTCATGGTGGGGATTAAGTTTCTAATACATGAAACTTTGGGGGACACATTCAACCCATATCACACCCCTAAATGCAGCCCGTTAAGCTGTATTCTCCGGAATTGGGCAGGGTTTAGTTATGCGCCAATGAAAAGAAAGCAAGTGATCTTATATAACCCTGCCTGGCCCCAGTATTCACTAGAATCAGGTAAGAAATGGCCCCAAAATGGGTCATTAAATTATGATGTCATTTTGTAGTTAGACTTGTTCTGCAGGAGGGAGGAAAAGTGGGATGAGGGCCCATATGTACAACCTTTCATGGCTTTGTATCACAATGAGGTTTTACAAAACAAGTGTAAGATCATGATTCAAAGGGGGAATCCTCAAAAAAAGTAGGTTTTGCCTGACGTAGGGCCAGAGGAAGACCTTGTCATGCCTCATCTAATGACAGGGCCTTCCACCCTGCCTTGTTCTCCTGCCTTTCCAACCCCATATAAAGAGAATGCTTCTGAAGCTGCAGGTGTTCCCAAGGCTGCAGGTTCAACTCTGCCAGCCAGCCAGCAGGAAGCAGTCTCCCCTCCTCCCCACACCTGTCAAGGTATTCAGTGTGGCACAGAAAACAATCAAACTCAGGCAGTGCAATTTCCATTAAGGCAAATCCTTATAGGTCTTGATGACCAAGGCTAACATTCTTCCTTTTCCACTTCAGATTTATATAATTGGAAGAATAACATGCCCTCCTATTGAGATGACTCCCAAAAGACGGAAAACTTATTCACATCTATTTGGGTTGATATTCAGGCCCACATAAATACCCTCCTAACTCTAGAAGAGTGTAAGGATGGTATTAGAAAAGTCTCATCAGGAAGCCAAGAGCCTTCATGAGTTGCAACCTAATAATCCAATTACTATTCTGGCAGCTAACATGGTACCCGGAATTGAATCAGGTTGGGAACACAATGACCCAGGGGATCAAACTAGGATAAATCATGATAAAACATGCATATTAACAGGAATGCAGAAGGGGGCACCTAAACCAAAGGGCTTGAATGAAATACAGGAGGTACAATAAAGGCAGAAGGAAAATCCCTCCATCTTCCTCAAAAGGATTTTCAGGCTTACAGGCAATATACTGACATAGTTATTATGACTTTTATTAGCCAAAGTGTTCCAGATATAAGGAAAAAGCTACAAAGATTAGAAGGGGGACTGGAGATGCTGATGCCCCAACCAATGGAGATTGCTTTCAAAGTGTTTAATAGTCATAACCAGGTACAAGAGAGACAGAAGCTATGTGAAATGAGATGGCAAGCCTCATTGCTTGCTGTGGCTCTCAAACCAACTGGAGAAGTCAGACAGCCATGGGTAAGACCCCTGGGGCCTCCACCATCTATCTGCAGAGGTTATCCAGGAGTGGGATGATGGCAATGTATCCAATGTAGACAAGAAAGCCACTGGTATGGGAATACCCCAACCATCCCAGAAGGAGAAAAGAGGGAATGGGAGCCAGCCACAACCCAAACCACCAGATGCTGCAAATCATAGACAGCGATCAAGAAAGATGGGGTCAGGAGTGGGATGGTCCTCTCAATTCCATCGACATTTCCCACAAAGAACCCCAGGTAACAACGACTGTGGGAAAAAGGCTTGTAGACAATCTTATTGACACTTGAGCCATATATTTAGCTTTGAATGCCCAACATGCCCCCTCTCCCCAAAACCCACTGCAACAATAACAGGCGTCTTTGGAAAAGTATCTCACAGGCCCTTCCTATAACTCCTCAAGTGTCATCTGCAAAAGTTAGGGAAGGTATAGAGCCCCTGAAAAGTGCCCTGCTTGCTTGAGTACCAACTCATTAGGCCTTGTCAGGCCCCTACAACACTCCTACCCTGCCAGTGCAAAAACCAGGGACTAATGAATATCATTTTGTACAAGATCTGAGGGCCATTAACCAAATTACATAAGATATACATTAGTAGTACCAAATCTCTACACCTATTTCACCACTTTGTTTGGAGACTTGTTGAATCAGTTTTAGATTTAAAGGATGCCTTTTACTGCATACCCTGAAGTCCAGAATCCCAAGAGTTATTTGCCTTTGAGTGGGATAATCCAGGGTCCAATATGAAATAACAATATTGTTGCACTATGTTACTTCAAGGATTTAAGAATGCACCTGCCATTTTTGGGAAGCCACAGCCAGAGATTCAAGAAAACTTCAGATGAAAGAGGGGATTCAGGGCCGGCCCGGTGGTGCACTGATAGTGCGCCGCTTGGGAAGCGCGGCAGCGCTCCCGTCCGAGGGTTCGGATCCCACGTACAGACCGGCTCCCGCTCACTGGCTGAGCGAGGCGCGGGAGCAACGCCGAGGCTTGCGATCCCGTCGCCGGTCCCTGGTCCAGTACGGGGGCAACACTGAGGGTTGCGATCCGTTGCCGGACACGGAAAAAAGACAAAAAAAAAAAAAAAAGAAAGAGGGGATTCAGCTTTGGTATGTAGATGACATTCTGATCGCTAGCAGGACTGAAGAAACCTCTAGCAGAAATAGGGAAACAATTTTGTAAGCAAATTGTACAAAGAAAGTAAGACATATTGTTTCAAGAAGTAAATTTAAAATGAAACAGAAACAAGATAGAAAGGAACAAATAGAAGACAGAGAGAGATGAAGAAAGACATGAGTACAAAGATGTATTTTTGGCAAGGAAGGTTAAAAGGAAAAGAGTAATTTTGCATGGAAAGGAATATTGTGTAGTAAATTTTGTCCTAAAATAGAATGGCTGGAGTGTTCCAGAGTGGGAAAGTATGGGACAAAACAGAAGATCTAAGCATGTCGCAGAAGGTTTAGTAAGCTGTGATAATGGTTTATGGAGGGTAGAATGAAAAGAATTTTATGTGTAATCAAGTTGGCTAAGACTAGAAGGGAATTATTCATAAATTTTTTCAAAATTTGAATATTAATATCAAAAGTACACTGATAAAAGCTAACGTTTGCTTCCCTATGGTGGAAGAACAAGGTTTTCTTGAAACATTGGACTGCTTTTTATAAAAAATTGTGTGAAGTTTTTTTTTTCTTGGTAATTTATGTCCCTATTTAATTAAGTGACTTAAAACTTTGCTATTTGACAAACTTCACTTCCAAAATTAAATTCTAAAATGAAGTCTCTTGATTTGGACTACTTGGGGTGTTCCAAGGGCCCTGTAACTTCTCGAGGGACCAATAAAAGAGAGACATTATAATTAATTGGGCTTATCTGACAGATTAAGTTATATGGGAAGTATTCACAAAACAAGGAATGATCTTTGTCTTAATAGTTGTATGGATATGATCCAAAATTGTATAAGGTAACTAGAAATCTGATGTGCCTTGGCATAAGTGCTATCAGTTGTAATTCTGGTTATAATTGAATTGTTGAATAAAGAAATTGGCTAGTTTCATAAAATTGCTAACATGACATTAGGCAAAACAAGAAGTAATTGAAATGCTCTGACAGGGCTGTATGTAGGTCGACCAGTACTAAAATTGCTAAGATATGTAAATTAAATGAACTCCACAAGATTGGTCCAAGTCAACTCCCCTATAATGGTCTATTTAATAAACAGTGAAATGCACAGTGCGCTGCTTGGGAGTGCGGTGGCGCTCCCGCCGAGGGTTCGGATCCCACATACAGACCGGCCGCTCACTGGCTGAGCGAGGTGCAGGCGCAACACCGAGGGTTGCGATCCCGTTGCCGGTCCCGGTCCGGTACGGGCGCGACACTGAGGGTTGCGATCCGTTGCTGGTCACGAAAAAAGGAAAAAAAAAGAAGATATGTTACTTTTGTAAAGCGTCTTTGGAGAAACTTCCAGTAATGTATTATAAAGCATCATTGTGCCAGTCTATTCTTGCTGAGTAAAAGGAGTGAGATCATAGCTCCATCACTCCCTGATAGAATCCCTTCCTACTAACAATTGGGATTCTCTTTAGCCTCTCTTTAATCCCCAAACAGGGCACACCCTCCACGGATCAGAACGGGCCATTGGCAAATTTGATCCAAACACCGACAGCTGGTGCAATCTAGTACTGATTTCTCTGTACCTGTGAGCCTGTCGAAGACTCGAAATTACTTTTCAAGAAGGGCTAAAAGATTGCACTTTGACTTCTCCCAACTGTGCTGCAGCACTGCTGTTCATCAGGCGATTGCTGCATGTGCCCATTGCCCAGCTGCTACCATGAGCTGGCCCAGCAGGCTGCAGAGGCATGTTCTGAGCCTGTACCATGAGCTGCTGTCAGGTGCCTAGGCGGGTGCAGCTGAGCTTCCGCAGCAGGCCTGCCTACCATGCTCCGACATACTGCACATTGAGTACCTGTACCACCCAGGTGGTGCCAGCTCCAGCTGCTGCTCTTTGGCCATGCCAAAGCCATGGGGCCCGACCGAGGAGTCCAGGAGCACGTGGACCACGGGGATCCTGTCTGATGACAGCAACAATCCAAGCAGCCCACACGACAGCCTGGGGGCACCAGAGACCTGGTCCCAGGGATGGTGACAGGTAGAACTTAATGGCATAGGGAAAATAGGAGCCCTCCTTATTGTGTGGGGGGAGAGGGGGACCAGGGAACCCACCTGATGGAAGGTGAGAGGTCTTGAGAGACTAGCTTGAGGCACTGGGGAAATGGAGAGCCTTACTGGTGATGTGGGGGACCAACAGAGGCCTGTGATGGACCGTGAGAGATGTTTCACCTTTCCCAACGCATGGTGATGGGTCAGACCCCTCAACACCCCCCCCCTTGAGGACTTGGGGCGACCTGGATGGTATCAAGCTGAGATCTACTCACTCCGAAGGCAAGGGAAACTGAGACCACCCCCTGATGGACAGAGAGGCTGGGACACCCTTCTCTTGACCCCCGAGAACATACCATCCCTGGCTCCTCAAGGACACTGCCCTTTCCTGTATTTAACTCTGAGAAGAGCAGACTTTTTGCTGAGAAGTTTGGGAAAACGCCCTGATGAAGGGTGAGAAGTGGGAATACCCCTTTGGAAAACTTTCCTTCCACTAACTGTGACAAACCAGGATCATGAGGAAGGGGTTAGGGGGTCTCTCACTTCAGCTGATCAACTAAAGACCCTTCAATTCCCCTACTTGATAGTTCTGAGGGGCAACCCCAGCTCCGGTGCCCCTTCCCCCTCAGGACTGGTTAATAAAGGGAATAAAATTGGGGATGTGCTTAAAAAAAAAAAGTGCTAAGTAACGTAAGTAACATTTTCCCTGTTCCTTATATAGCTAGAGAACTTGCTTGCATAGTTTATCTTGTGTATCCTGTAATTGATAGTTTGTACAGACATAATGGTCACTCTTACTCTCATTCTCAAAGCAGCAATCCTTTGGGGATAGGATTCATGGGATTCACCCAGGCTTGAAAAGATAACTCCATGATAAAAATCTCTCAGGCCCTGGTTTATCACACCTCTAGACTTCTGGAACTGTATACTTGTTGGAGACTTTAAGGAAAACCCATGGGACAAATAATCTGTGAATGGCTTTAGCAAAAGCTTATTCTCTAGTAAGAAGCCAGAGTAACTGTTAGTTCTGAGGGCATATGTCAAAGAGCCAGAAAACTATTTCATTAATGTCGAGACTGCTCCATGTTCCTAATGAAGGACACTCTAATACCCCAAAGGAAGAATGTAAAGTTATCCTTGATATTTTACGCATCACCACTTACTGCTTTCCTAGATTTTTTTAAAGTAATGCTCTTACCTTTTTAATTGGTAGCCTAATTGGTACCACATGTAGAAAACCTGCTTGGGTGATGCCTGCAGAAGATATATTGTGTTCACTTAATGGAACATTGTGTATTTTTTTTTCCCCAAGTTGGGGGCTTGTGTATGGTACCAAACAGAACCAAATGCTGCACGTACCTTTCCCCTGACTTTAATACTATAGAGGACTTAATTAAAATGTGGCTGATATTGCTATTTCTCTAGAATCTGCCACCAAATACATTAAGGAAAATACTCTGGGGAAAGGAATGCATGATGCGTTTGTGGGACAGCTAGCTGCCGGTTTTGGGGCATTTGAATGGCAGAGGGCAAGCCCAGCTGTTACTGTTCCAAGGTTTCCTAATCTTTACATTTCTTTAGTGGATCTCCAGATCACTATGGCTTGTGCCACCAGCATAACCCTTAAACTGAATACCTATTTAGATCAGGCTTGAGCCATGAGAGCCAAACAGAGGTCTTTGGCAATTCCATCCTTAAAGCTCTACCTCATGATACTAATTTAAATGTCCACAACTTGTCTGATGTGCTCTGTGCTCCTCCAAGATAGCTCTTTATCTGTGGACGATACCGAGGTTCCCCATGCGATTATGAATATATTAACAGTTGGAGTATAGGAGGCACTTGTGGGGGTATCTAAATAGTCCCTTTTCCATACACAGGCCCAATGAAATCCAACATTGCACTAGTTCTTTAAAACTTTTTCCCCCAAGGATAAAAAATTCATATTGGATGGAGGTCCAACTTATGGGACACCAGATAAGTACTTGTCTAGATATAAAGGGGACTCAAAAGAATATTTCTTTGGGTGCACTGGTTTGCCTTGGTGGGGTACAGCAGCCCATGGCATGGTCAGGAAACTTTCTCTCACTTTAGGGGTATTGCCAATGAGACTTCACTGGCCCAGCAAAGAGGGATTAATTCTCTCGCAATGGGAGTATTGGTTGTGCTATATTTACTACATCATGTTGTGTTTACATTAATTCTTTTGCAGCAGTTGAGACTCATGTAAAGAAAATTAGACAGCAAGCCACGTGGCTCTAAGAGGTGTCTTTTGAAAAGTATGGATTTAATCTATTTGAGAGCATGTTTTCATGGATCCAGTCAGGAATCTGGTCTAGCTTTGAGGGCCCACATAAGCAGGAAATAGTGCTATTGTTTATATTAGGAATCCTCTTTCTCTTAGTAAAATCCTGTATTTGTTATCTGACTCATATATGCAAATCAGCTTCTCCTGATAACATGATGGCAAATGAACATTTCTATTTTCAATTGGAAAATGTTCACGAAAAACTGCAATTAAGTGCAAAACAATTTCATTCCTCATGTCCCTAACTACATCCCTGTCAAGCAGGAAGTAGCCAGAGGGATCATCACCCCCATCCCTCAAAATTGAGGACTGTACAAGGAAAAGGCAGGAATTGTAAGCTTCTAAAACTAGCTGAGACAGGTTTCATTTTCCCATCTCAAGTTATTTCAAAGCTCTCTTGCAGGGTGTAAGCTGAGCCTGGGCAGAGAGAGAAAGGACCATGCCCTCCAGATGACCTCAGGAGCCTGAACATTCTCCACCAAGGTGCTGGATCCAGATTAGACCAACCAGACCAATTGTATTCAGAATTGCCTCATCACATGGACTGATTCAGAGCTAGCCAATCAGTTTTACCTAGTGCCCCATTATTTATTTATTTATTTATTTTAAAGATGACCGGAAAGGGGATCTTAACCCTTGACTTGGTGTTGTCAGCACCACGCTCTCCCAAGTGAGCTAACCGGCCATCCCTATATAGGAATCCAAACCCGTGGCCTTGGTGTTATCAGCACCACACTCTCCCAAGTGAGCCATGGGCTGGCCCTAAAAATCTTTTTTTGTCTGTGTGTGTGGCTGGCCCGTCTGGGGTTCCGAACCCTTGACCTTGGTGTTAGCAGAACTATGCTCTAACCAACTAGTGCCCCTTTAAAAGCCTGTTCAGCCCTGGGTTCTGGGAGAGGGATTTGAGAGTTGTACTTCTCCTGTCTCCACACTAGTCAACTTCATGAATAAAGCCTTTCTTCTTACAAAAACCAGTGCCATGTGCACAAAAGCTGTGCACATCAGCCAGTGAGCCCTTGTTGGGTAACATTATGAGGCTATTCCCAGATTCTATCTGAGACATGAAGAAGTGACCTGAACTAAGGTGGAGATGGGAAGAGAGAAGATAAGAGGACTAAGACTGTGTAGTTGTAAGTGATGAAGTTTGTCAACTAATTGAGTTTGTATATGTGAGTATGGGGGCGGTGAAGAATGCTGAAGATGCAGGAGTTCTGAATAATCGTGCAAAGGAGAAATACTTAGACTATTTACTAAAAGTTGGGAATAAAAGAAGCAAGCTCAGGGTGGAGAGAGTTACTAGGTCCTTGTGATTCTGAGGTGCTATCAGGACACCTACATAGAAATGTCAGCAGGAAATTGAAAATAATAAAACTGGAATGCCAAAGAGATCAGAATTAGCAAAAGCAATTCTGGATAAATCTAAAAGGAGGTGATATAATCACTAAAGTCCTGGAGATCTTCTACAGAAAAGAAGCAGGCCAAACATGCAACCCAAGAGACCATCTATTTTGCAGAATAAGAGTCAGAGAGGTAAGAAAGTCAGCAAGTACCAGGGTTAGAGAAAAGAATTAAGAATCCAGTGGTGATAGATCACATTACCTTAAATGACTCTTCAGAATGAAGCTTCAGTAGTGTGTTGGCAAAAATTAGATTGCAGGGGTAATAAAAGTAGTCTATTAAAGATGGTCAGAAAGAGTTAAAATGGAGATGACTCAAGAGGTTTGGGGATGAAGGTATAGAAAAAGAGATGGGAGTATTACAAAGAGACACAACTGAGAAAAAATTTAAGATGGGCAGACAATAACATTTATGAAGAGAAGGATCCAGAGTGGGGGAGAGAGAGAATTGGCCTAGGTGGTCAGAGCGCAATGTTGATAACACCAAGGTCAAGGGTTCAGATACCCTTACCAGCTGAACCGCACCCCCCAAAGAAAAAGGTAAAAGGAAGAAGGTTCAGGAAGTAGTGGGAGGAGAGAGTCATAACAGACACAGACAGAAAGGGAGGAATACTCCTACTCAAATGAGAGAAAGAGTGAAAATACAGAAAGACTGAGGAGAGGGGAAAGTGTGTGTGCTGGGATGGGGGTGCAAAGGGTGCACAACAAATGGTGTTTCACCTCAGTAAAGGAGAGGATCTGGAACCTACAAAGAGGTAGGGGTTAAAGGCCCTGAGAACAGAAATGATTTTTAGTAAAATGGTAGGATACATTAGGGGCTTCAAATAATTCGGATATATGAGAAGAGGTGAGGACAAAAGGGCATTCTCAAACAACTACACATTTTGGATAGGCTTGTACAGTGGTGGTTAATATATGCACTTGATCCAATTACACATTTCCCTTCAATAGCAAAATAAGTAATATGGGTTTAAAAATGATCTCAGACAACCATAAAATGAGAATTTAATCATGGACTCACTCTCTAATTTGCACTCATAGCAACTGTAGAGACAGCTGTAACTTGTTTGAAACTGTGTAAACCATTTTGCAGCAATTACAATTTAATGAGACAGATCACACGATTAAAACATTTGACAATGTTGCTTGAGGAATAATGCACAGATGAGAATTTAGAAAAAGGAAAGATAGGACAACTGTAAATTGTTCCTCTTGCTTTTGTACAGAACTGAGCTCCTCTTCAGAACAATAACTAGGAAGAAAGGAGGTCTTTCTTAGTAAAAAGAAAACCGTCTAACAGAAAAAGTTTAAAGTGATGACTTACCTTTTCCAGAAATGTCAACACCTCGTCTGGCAGTGGTCTCTACTACCATAACCTGAAAGTGCTAATGATCCTCACAGTAACAGAAGATTGCAAATGGGTACACAGTAGAAAGCCTACTTTACTGCCAATTAAATGTAACTGCTGTTGCCTTAATATTTTCATTTTTTTGATGAATACTTCGTCTGAGTATTCTCATCCATTCACCAGGCCACTTTCGCGACCCACGGAAGCAAGAGTGAAGTGCACAGCTTGTGGCTCACGGGGGCCTGGCGGAGGCTGCGAGGGGCAGCACAGAGGAAGCGGGCCGGGTGGTGGGCGAGCAAGCGGTGTGTCCCGTGCCCGTGGACGCTGTCAACGCGGAACGCCAGGAACGGAGCTCACAACAGCCCGCTCCCCACCCAGGACCCGTTCTACGAGCTCCTTCCTCAGAGGTGACGCCCCGGAGGAAGGGTCCCACCCCGGGCTTCACCGGGAGCGCGTGAGCTACTCACTGTCAATGTCCTCGATGAGGCTGGCGGTGCCAGGCATGTAGTTCATCTTGAGCTGAGATGAGGCTGCAGCGTTGACCGGCGGGGGGCCAGGGCGTCCAGCACGTCCCTGCTCCTGCCGCAGTCGCTGCCTCGGCGGGACCGGGACAGAACCCCGAAGCGGACCCGCGCGTCCGCCCCGGCTTCCAGCCGCCGGGGCCTGCCGGAACCGCCTCCATATTACCTCCACCCACTTCCGGTATCACGTGCCTGTGGAGAGGCGGGACGGCCGTGCCCTCCCGGGACGCCCTTTGCTTGTCCCTGGGAATTGCGGAAGAGGAATCTAGATTGGACGGATGGTGGGGAAGTGCGTTGTCCCTCAAGGAACACGGTTCCTCCCATCGCTGTCCTGTCCGAGACCCCATCAGGAACCTCCGTCCCTTAGTTCTCCCAGCGCGGCGGCCGAAGGGGCGGGACCAGGCCCGGGATTGGCTGTTGTCGTCCGACCCTCTCCACGGCTCTCCAATCCCTCTTCCCCGCAGGCGCCTGCGCAAGGAGCCGGCCGTGGGGGGCGGGAAGCGCTTCTGGGTAGCGGAGCCCATGTCGGCCCTGAGGCGCTCCGGCTACGGCCCCAGCGATGGTCCGTCTTACGGACGCTACTACGGGCCAGGGGGTGGAGACGTGCCGGTGCACCCACCTCTGCCCTTATATCCCCTCCGTTCCGAACCTCCGCAGCCTCCCGCCTCCTGGCGGGTGCGCGGGGGCGGCCCGGCTGAGCCCTCCTGGACGGGGGAAGGCGCCGGCGATGGCTACTATCCCTCTGGAGGCGCCTGGCCGGAGCC
>NW_007730886.1:175961-177185 GCF_000696425.1 Galeopterus variegatus | reverse complement strand
TTTCAAAGGCCAAGAAGAGCGAATTTGTCTAAAAGACACATTGGAGGGGGAAAAGCATTGATTGTATTTGATGGTGAGACAGTCGATTATCAATCATCTCCGTATTTCTGAATTTTTCTACATTGCATGCATCACATTCATAATGAAAAAGACTATTAAAATAAAAAATGTTAAATATAAAATGTTCATAGTTATGCTACCTCCAGTTCTCAGAAAAAATATGCAGTTGAATTATTTGCATAATTCTAAATAAATTATTTTAAAAAGTTAATAGCCTTGAGCTTACAACAATCATGGGGCACAGATCAGGTTGACATACGGCATTGTTCATGTTGTAATTGCAGGGAATTGTTAAGTACAGAATTATCTCAATTTTGAATCCAGGGCAGATGATGCCTGTATATTTGGAATGTCTACAATATGCCAGGTGTCCTACAAAATATGCTGCTGAAGGATCACCTGAGCTTAGAAAGCTTGTTTATTGCACCAGAAGTGTTGTATATACATGGTTTTACATGTGAAAGTTCCACCATGAAACAGAAACCTCCCTCTATTCCTGACAGATTATTTTATGTTATAATTCTTTTTTTGTTGTTTTAATTTTTATATTTTTAAAATATGATATGGAAAAAGCAATTGCATTTTAAATGTTTTTAAATCTTATTGGAAATTAAAACTCTTTTAGTAAAAGTAAGAATGAGATAATGAGTGCTGGATGCATATATTATCAGGCCTCCGTTGTATTTTAAGAATTCTGAAGCTTAGAACTTTAGAACTACTATAAGGGTACTTGAAAAACGTTTGTGGAAAAACAGAACTTAAAGATAATATGAATCTTTCTATGACCTTTTTGAAGTACCCTCATAGATCAAATCCAATTCAGGGGCTGAATAATATTTCATAATAAGTTGATCACATTAACTAGTTGACCTGAAAGTATGGATTAAAACTGCAAGTATAGATTAAAACTGTAGTCAACATCTGATAACCAACAATATTGTGCATACACCAAGAACAATTAATTGTGTTCCTTAAATGTAACTGGTATTATATACAATTGTCTCATGTAATGTTAAGGTAAAAAATTCTTTAATGAAACCAAACTGTTATCTAAATATTTTGCCTATAACTCGGTTATCAAATACTAGTTAATTATATTAACGCCAAAGTTATTTCTGTTTAATGAGTTAATCTTACAAAGCTCCATGAAATTATGAAATACAT
>NW_007730886.1:171135-174864 GCF_000696425.1 Galeopterus variegatus | reverse complement strand
AAAAAGTATATTTTTTATTGAAAAAATGTATATTTTTGTATCCCTCATGCAATACTTGTTTACTTTTGTATCATTTAAGCTTCTTTCCATAAGTATCCCCCTCTTTGGTTTGCTTATCACTAAATTAAAATTTTAGATAAGTAAATCACTAAATTTTTAATCTAATTTTCTCTATTAATATTATTTTAGAACTATTTTTGCAATACAGTCAATATTTAAATAGGGATGAGTAATAACATTATTATTTTTGGCAACTGCCCAGAAGGGGGATTGGAACCCTTGACCTTGGCATTACAAGGTCAGTGGTTCTGCTCTAACCAGCTGAGTATGCAGCCAGCCTGAGGAATGAATAATATTCTGTTAAATTTGTTATATTATTTTTAGTTCACCATTTTCCTCATAAAGGAAAATTTTGGTTGTTTTAAATTTTCTCTACTTTGAGTAAAGATGAAATGACTATCTTTCTCTATATATCCTGAGGTGACTACAATACGTTATGATCCAGAGTTGATTCTAGAATAATGTGGCTACCACATTTCCCTGTTTCTATATCCTTCTGACAAGATACTCTGAGACTGATAGTAGATTCTTCCTTGAGATTTATTTATTTCATCTTCTTATTGAAGTCTTCTGTAGCACTTACTATATTTTATATTCAGGGGGTCTTCAAAACTTTCATGGAAAGATGTAATGATTACACTTTGTAATGATGAATATACTAATTATTCTGACTTGATCATCATATATTGTACACAGATATTGATATTCAATTCTGTACCCCACGAATATGTATAATCAATTATGTTTCAATAAAAAAATTATGGAAAGATTTGTATTATCTTTTTAATTCTATCTTTTTATGAACTTTTTGAAGTACCCTAACATTGTTGAACAAAATAAATAGTAACTCATTTTATCCTCATAACATCCTATAAGTATTTATATCCTTGGATGAGAATATTGAGATATAAAGAGGTAAAGTACCTTGCCATCTGCATATAGACACTTCAGGAAACCAAACCACCCAGCTGACTCTTACAATCAAATTCCTGAAGATTGGAGACGATTTTTAACTAGTTGGCTTCCCCAGTAAAAAATGGTTGATACATCTGTGACACTGTGTTTCCTTGAACAATAATGTTATCCCACATAAAAAAGCTAGAGAAAGGCAGTGAGCATTTTCTGCTGTGATACATAATGACATCCATATCCCTGAGGTGCTTCTTGTCCATAGAATATACTTAGGAAGTTTCAGCTCAGTCCAGTAAACATTTCTCGAGGGCCTATTACCTGTACGACACATTTAATAAAGATCCAGACATGAAGTACAGTGCACTAAGCCAAATGTCTACCCATGAGCCAGCCAGTACCCAAAATAACTGCTCTATTTGAGCCAAACCTCAGGAGGTGAGGGTCTTAAACAGCAGAAGGTATTTTGTCCGGCATATTTGCAGTTCAGCTTTAACCCAGAAGATCTATAAGAGGTCAGGGTTGTCTTGGGCCAGGGACAAGCATTAGGTCCCGAGGACTGGGCTTTTCTGGGATCATCCTGCACACTGACCACTGGTTTGAGAATGTCCCAGGGTGGGTTCTGTACATGCCACGTTTCAGCAACCTCATGTTAAACATGAGTTGCTGACTATTTTTATAGTGAAAGAGGGTTTGCTTAAGTCTGGTATTCTGAGTTTAATGTAGCAAATTTTAGGACAAAATCCATCTTGAAACAGATTGCTGACTATTTAAGTAGAGAAGCTGGGTTAACTGGAACAAAAAAGAAAAACATTTTTAGATCAAAAAAAAAAAAAAGAAATACTGGAAAAAGGGAGCCGTTAGAGTGGGAGAAAAACATAACTGTTGGAAGGAGCCAAGACACACAACTTAAGGAGAAAACATCTCCACCCAGCAGTAAACCCATCTGACTTTAGGAAATACCACAGAAAATTCTAGGAGACTTCTCCTTGCGTCATATTAGTGAAGGACTTATAGAACTTTAGGGCTGAAGAACTCAGCCCTGGAATTGTTCATATCCTTGGTGACACTGTTTGAGTTCCTGTGTGTTAGCAGCCTGTGGTGGCAACACAGTGACTCAGAGATTTCTGTAAGATTTTTTGTTTGCCTGTTTACCATTTATTGAATGTCAGCAACATTAAGAACACTTTGAAGAACAACAGCTTTGCCCAGGTGTCTCTGCGCAATTATATTTGAATATAGGACAACAAAAACAATCTGTATTCTAAACCCAGAAAGCTGAAGAACGGACAGAAGATTCATGATAAAACACAGAGTTCTACTAATATTGTAAATCCAGGATTGTTTTTGTTTGGCTTAAACTTGCTGTAAGTTTGTTGAGAGTGGTGACTCTTTAGAAATTTCTGAAATAGTCACGGAGAATGTGAAGAAATCATTGAGTGAAAATGTGATCTGTTGCTTTAAGAATCTGTATGCATGATGGACCTCTGAATCAGAAATATAATATATATTTAGAAAATAGCAAAATATTATAACTTTTGATAAACTTCTGAAATGTTTTAGTAGAGCATTAAAAGTTCGTTGCTTTAAGAATCTGTATGCATGATGGACCTCTGAATCAGAAATATAATAGATATTTAGAAAATAGCAAAATATTTTAACTTTTGATAAACTTCTGAAATGTTTTAATAGAGCATTAAAAGTTGTAGCAAAATATTATAACTTTTGATAAACTTCTGAAATGTTTTAGTAGAGCATTAAAAGTTCTCTTCTGTCTTAATCCATTGTCAATTTTAGCCTAAAGTCTTTAATTTATGTTCTCAAAAGTGAGCAAAAAGCTCATGTGAATTAAGGAAATATATTCTCCCAGGTTGTGAGACATTGGGAGCTTTTTTTCACATCTTTCTTGATGGGCATCTATGTCATTAAATATGGTCTTATTCTATGAATTCCCCCTAACCCTCTCTTTTCTTCATGGCCTGTATCTGACCCGTGAATGTCTATTTGTGGCTACCTTACATCTCACAGGACAGAGGACCTCAAATAGAAACAAAAGAGTGAAGTGGTTGAAAGCACCAAGGTCACAAAAGGGATCGTGACAGTTAAAGATGATAAGATCAAGGATGTAGCAAGGCACTTAGTCATAGGAAATATGTGGAAGTAGGTGGCTATTGTAGGAGAAGAGAGGAAGCTGTACGTCAAGGAACATAAATAAAACAAAGATAAAAGTCTTACAAGAGGAGTTGTCCACATGAAAATCAAAGTTTCCTAGACTTTTAAATTAGCATTATAAAATGTAAGAAAACATGCAAGAATGAATTAGAGAATGAAGAGGGAAAATATTGAACTACTCTACATTATGTGTTCTTTGAGGAAAATCATTCCTATCTCTTGCATTTCAATTACATTTTGGTGATTTTAATGCTTACCGAATTGCCATGGGTCTCATGTCCTGTAAGTATATATTTTGCAGAAAAGAACATATTATGAGCACAGATCCCCAAAATCAAGAATGGATATTTTCAATCCTTTCATTTTTGAAGAATACTTGACTTTCTCTTCAACCTTTTTAGGACTGTAATTTTCTGAAAGAGGATTTTCATTTGGACAATGATTACAAAACCCAATTATATTTTATTGAATTAATTAAAATTCATGGAAACAGTGTTGACTTTTTATTTCATTTTTAATTGTAAATCTCTAATACCGTTTTTGTTCCTGATGTGTACACAGGCTACAGTTTTACTTTTATTATTATTG